>NC_029791.2:64687354-64712265 GCF_000816755.2 Arachis ipaensis | reverse complement strand
TTTGTTATATTAATTTTTTTATATATTTTGATTAATTGATTCTTTTTCATTATTTTTTTTTGAGTTTATTTCTTAGAGAAAAGTATCGTTTTTGTCCCCAACGTTTGGAGTAAGTCCTATTTGTATCCCTAACGTTTAAATCATCCTATTTGTATCCTTAACGTTTATAAAAGTGATTCAATGTTATCCTACTATCAATTATACTAACCAATCAAATTATATTTTTCAATTATTCTCACTTGGATGTATTCATTCTCAATTAGGTCTCAATTGGATGTGTTAGATTTTAATATTATACCCACTATTTGTGTTTATATTCAATTATGTCCCTAGAAAAGTGAATTATGTAAATGTTGTAGGAATTAGTTTCAACATTTGATGAGTTATTTTTTGGAATATATCATCGATTCTATCCCAGACATTTGTATTCTAACTTCAAGAAGAGATTTTTAGAACTCAAACTAAATCGCTCGTGATGTGTAATTGACGGCAGGATAACATTGAATCACTTTTACGAACGTTGGGGATACAAATAGGACGATTTAAACGTTAGGAACACAAATAGAATTTACCCCAAACATTTGGGACAAAAACGATACTTTACTCTTATTTCTTATAAGAGCTTTTCTTGATTTTTCTCCTTTGTTGTTTATATTCAATATTTCTATGTTAAAACTTTAATCATTATTCTATTTCCTTATCTTATTGTCCTAAATATATTGTTACAGTAATAGAAAATTTAAGAAACCAACACTTTTTTATCAAAATTTAGTCAGCATTTTAGCTAGGAGAGTATTTTTATATTATATTCTAAAGGTACAAATATGGTAGTTCCTCTTCTCTAGCGCTCACTGTTTCTCAGTTTCAGCCTCCATTCCTCTTCTATATCAGTCACTCTTATCGCCTTAGCATCATCATAATCAACCGAACAATCAACAACATCGTCTTGATCATCAACCGTTTAAAAAAAAATTACAGGAGAAAGTGAAAAGATATATACCTGATTGAATGAGGAGTGAGAATAGAAAAATGACCATGAAAAAGTGGAATTTTGTAGTTATAAGAAGTGTGTGTTGAAGTGAGGGGGTTTAGAAAAACATGAGTGTGAGTGTATGCATATCAGGTTGTATGAGAGTGTATGATTACATATTCTTAGATGTTTTTGGACTTTTTTTAAATTGATATATAAAAATACTAATATTAGTTAATTAATAGTTCAAAATCGTAAAATATGTTAAGCCGCTAAAATTATTGGTTATAGTAATTCATATGTAACTTGCTTTTTCTTAATGTCTACTTTCTAATAATATTTATGATGATCAAGATATATTATTGGACACAATTATGTTACCATTTGTAGAATTAGTTCTTTAGAAAAAAAAAAATTGTTTTGTAACATTATATTTCTAATCATTTTTGAAGGAAGAAGTGGTTTGATGAAAAGAAGCATCTGAAAATAATATATGAAAAATGATGACACGTGAGATTCTTGAAGTAGTAATTTATTTGAGAAAAAAGAAAGTAGAGAAGCAACTTTTCAAAAAGAATATATGAAGGAATAAGAATCATAATATAACATTTGTTTTAGAAGAGCATGTAAAGGCTAAAAAATTAAAAAGAAAAAAAAAAGAAAAAGATCAGCACATCAAAGTGATTGAATTATTTTA
Organism: Arachis ipaensis; assembly: GCF_000816755.2. NCBI lineage: Eukaryota > Viridiplantae > Streptophyta > Magnoliopsida > Fabales > Fabaceae > Arachis > Arachis ipaensis. Next base: position 64,710,598 of record NC_029791.2, on the reverse strand, counting down.
TTTGGGGTTTGTTAATTGGTATAGATAGTTGTTTTATGTTAAATTTTTTAATAAATAATTTCTATTTTGTTATTATGTATGTTTTTTATTTTAAAGGATACATTACGTACACTTTATTAATTTTCTTTATTTCTTGAGATATTCCATCGTATCATAATCAAATTATTAAAACAAAAAAAGGAGATGTGTCAAATAAATGTAGAAAAAAATTAGATAAGATTTTAATGTTAATAAAATTGTGATTTAGATTAAATCAAATTTTTTCACTTTTTTATATATATATGTAATTTTGTCTTTTACAGTATTTTTTGCTAACAAACATTTTGTTTAACAATTATTTTCTCATTTGCATTATTTACTAATAATATATTCCTAACATAATTCAAAAAAATTTAGTCAATTCATTCAATCAACTACTTAGTTTAATTTATTAGAAACTTGATATAATGATTAGTAAAATAAATGATAAAGACCAAGAAAAAATTAGATTATTAAATGATAAGAATCACCGTGAAATAAGCTTTGGTTATTAATTTGTTTGGATCGTTTTGAAAAGTTTTCTACTAATCAAATTTTGTAACTCCAATTCCAATTATATTTCAGAGAAATAGTAGGGGGCATTAAAATTTATTATTTTTATCTATTATTTAGCTATTAATTCAGTTTTTTTAGTTTAATTTTTTTTAGCCTAGTAGTAATCTAATAACATATTTTATATTATACTTTTAAACATTAATAGTTAATTAAGGCTGCGTTTATTTTTGAGAACAGGATAAGACAAGATACTGAAAATAAGACATAAAGAATAGAGACGCAAAAGTTTGTATTCTTATATTATGTTTGGTGATAAACTAAAACAAATAATGAAAATTCAATTTATTCTCATTTATTTCCATTCAAAAATTTGAGACGAAAATATAATAGTGAAAAATATAATTATGAAAAATTAAGAATAATAAAAAAATAAAAAATAAGTTGTGTCTTTTGTTAGTGTCTCTATATCCTTCTTGTCAGAATAGACACAAAATACACTAATTTAATGTTTCTGGACACAATATCTTTATCTATATCTTTTTTGTCAAATACGATTTTGTGTCTCTATGTCTCTATCTCAATATTTTGTCTCTATAAACAAACATAATTTAATAAATAAAAACAATAAATTTTAATGATCCTCTAACATTTTTCTATATTTCAACTATCCTATAGTTGAGTCATTATATCAAATTATCAATTCTATTTAAATTTAAAATGATTTTTTATGCAATATTGTAAAAAAGGAAAGAAACAAAGAAAGTAATAGAAAAATATCTACTTTAAACCAATGTAAAATATCTACTTCAAACCAATGTAATAGAAAAATATTAAAATGGTCTTTGGTTTAAAGTAACTAAATGATTTTATAATTTTTTTTTTATAAACAAAAATTTTTAAAGAATAAAAAGAAAAACGAGACAATCTACTCAATTTTCAAGTTACACAAGTCTTTTTAAAATTAGGTTTAATTACTCTACAGTTTCTATAGTTTCACCGAATCTTCAATTAGGTCCTTATACTTTTTTTCTTTTCAATTGGGTCCCTATACATTTTTTTTTAATTTAATCCTTGTTAACGTTAAATGTTAAAAAAATATTAATAAATTATGAAATTACTTGTATACCCTAAGGACCTAATTGAAAAGAAAAAAATATAAAGATCTAATTAAAAATTTAGAAAAATTATAAATATTCAATGAAAATGCTCAGCACAGCAGGTACAAAATAGTCACTGATTTTTCACATAAACTAAGACCATCAACTATTAGACCAAGACTATCAACTATTCCAGAAAAGACATTTGCTACATCAGTTCTGGCTTTATTACCATATTCAACAGCTCTTTCCTTTGCTTTATGAAGCTCCAGAACTAAACTCAATGCAAGAATCAAGAATTTTACATATTTAATATCCTGTCCTTGATTCAAAATATCAGTACCACTATTTTGAAGAAACTGTAAAATATGTGCAACAGATCCACTATTAAACTCATATAAGAGAATTGATGCAGGGATACCAGTCAGTGCAGCAATGAGTTTAAAATAACTATTATGGACTTAACAAAACTAATATATAACTCAAACTAAAATATGCTGCTTCTAGTATTAAGAGTTCTTTTTTATTTGTCTTATTTATTTATTTATTTACTTTTTATGAAAGAATAATACATTAAATAAAGTGAAGAATAACACAAGCAGTAACACACATTACTCATTGCTACAAATATTTTGTCTCTTTCTTACTCCACAAAACCAGCAAACATGGTTAAGAAAAACTAATTGAAGCTTGCATAGCAGACCCAATAAAGGGATCAATGAGTAATCCACTAATCCTAGCTCAAATTGGGGGCGCAAAACATCACATAACATGATATGAAATCAGATATTAAGGCATGAAGTAACAAAAAAGATTTGTCATGAGAAGTTTCACGTCTTCAATGATTAGTGTTACTTCATGATTTGTCATAAAATATCTGAAAATAAAAAATAACTTTATAAAATTGCTTAGTCTTTTATGATGCTCACTCCATTGAAGAAATAGTAACTTCAATCTTTTTTCTTCTGTCTTAGTAGTCACACGTTGTTGCAGAGCCAATCCAGGAAGCAAGACGGAGTTGAACAGCGACGATTCGAGGCGAGGCGCGGTGAGACAAGGCGAGGCGAGGCGATGTAATGGGCAAGGCGGACGAGCGGAGCAGAGCACCTATGGACCGTGGACCGCGGACCCGTGCACGATGTAGACGGACGACGACCACCCAACGACGGACAAGGACGACGCCACGGAAGACGGCAGCAGAGTGCGACGGAGGAGAAACTCAATTTGGATATTAAAAAACTAACTTAGGGCTAGTTAGGAGTTTTTAATTTGCGGACAAAATGCAAAAGGTACTATTGGTATTTTAAAAAAATAGAGGAGATCTTAATTAATTGTTTTAATCTAATTATAAGAATATTCGATTTTTTAACAGAATATTCTGTTATTTTAAACAGATTTGTGATGGTACGGACTAAATTAAAAAAAAAAATAACGTATAGGAACTCAATTAAAAAAAAAAATATAGAGACCTAATTAAAAATTTGGTAAAATTATAGGAATCTGCAGAGTAATTAAACCTTAAAATTTTATAGAGTTATATGTAATAGATGAGATAAAAATTTATTTGTCCCCACTCAATCTAAATTTATTTTAGAAAAATATCTTTATTATAAGTATATTATATAAGACCCAGAATTTTCAAAAAATCTTATTATGAGCTAATTTCAATTTATTTATTTATTAAAGATTTTAATTTCGAAAATTATTTTATTAAAGCTAACTAAATCATGTTTTGATAATTAAATTAGAAATTTTATCTAATTTTACAATTATTGAGTAATTTTTATATTTAAATTATAAAGTTTAGGAATCGTAAAATAATAAGAATTTACATGATTTGATTTAAGTAATTATGATTTTAGAAATTAATACTTTAATTTTTATGAATAAAGAAGATTAATTATATTATCTATAATTATCGAATTAAAATTATTTATTTGAGAATAATTTGTAAATTGATAATTAAATAATATTTTTAATAAATATTAGTGTTGGATTAAAATAGGTTTTCAATTATTCTATTACCCTTAATTTTATTAAAATTACTAAACTACCCAAAAATCTCCAAATTGAAACCCTAACCCTAATTTAACCCTAACATCCGCCATTCACCCCCAAAATCCCTCACCCATCGAAGAAGGAAAGAAAAGAAAGGGGAAATCAGAAGCAGGGAAGAAAGGAGAGGGAAAGGGGGGAGTCCGAGGGAGAAGGGAGATCGGGTAGGGAGGAGGGGACGTGCTGCGTGCTGCGTGCTGCCGCCACGCCACCATCGCCGGAGAGAGAGAGAGAGAGCGTCAATTGAGAGAGAGGGAGTGAGCCGCTTGAGGGAGCTGAAGAAGAAGACGCCGCCACCGAGCCACCGTCCATGGAGGCTCGCGAACAGGAGGAAGTGCACCGTTCTGTCCAGAGCCGCCGCAGGAAGGATCGCCATCGCCTCGAGGTGTTGCCGCCGTCGAGCTTTGAGGAGAGATGAGGAAATCGCGGAGAGGGAGAAAATGCGATGGGACTCTGCTGCTGCTACTTCCATGGCCGCCGTTCTTCCAGCCGCTGCCGTGGTTGTAGCCACCATGCATGGTCGCCAGGAAGCACCACTGGAGGTGCTGCTGTCCTTGTTCTTTCTTCCTAGTGGCTCGGTAAGTCTTTTTGCTTTGAAAACTCCTCTTTGTTGCTGTTCTGTTATAGATTATTGAGTTTTACGCAACGTTAATGTCTTAGGTTTGAGCTATGGTTCTTGCGTGCTGTGACTGCTGCGGGGATGGTTAGTATTGATGCCGTTGCTGCAAGATAAGAATAGAAATGCAGTTTGTCACATAATTGAGTCGAGAACGAGGTAGGGGTTTTTCTTAAATTTTATTTTATGTTACAGAGTTGTTATAAATAGATATTGATGCAAAAAATATACTTCTGTGATTATGTTTGTCTTGTGGCTGTGGTTGTTTGCTAGATTGAATTATTGGTTGCTTGATTGCTTGAGTGGTGTACGGTTGTTGATAAGAAATTAGTTTGAAAAGTTATTTACTTGATTATTATGAAAAGTGGTTTTTTCTTGGTTTTGGAGTTAATTTGGTAATGTAAATGAATCGACTTTGGAAATGATTTGAGATATAAAAATAAATTGATTCTGGAAGCGGTTTGATTTTGAGTTAGTCTAATTTTATAAATGATTTAATATTTGAGTTGGTTTGATTTTAAAAAAGATATATTGTTGGAATTGGTTCGATTTGAAATTAATTTGATATTAGAACTGGTTGAATTTTGGAAAATATTTGAGATTTGGAAAAGGTTGAGAAGGGTTTGAGGAATGTTTGGATGGAACCCGAAAAGGGTGGCAGAGTCCAAGTTTTAGAGGAGATGCTGCCGAAATTTTATAAAAAATTGGAAGGTTCGTTTGAGGTAATTATTTAAAAAGATTTGGTTTTAAAAATTATATGTTTTAAGTTTGATTTATTTAGAAAAGAATGAATTATGTTTTGAACTGAGATTGTTGATGAACGGAATGGGAGGATGGATGACGATGATTGAGTTTGAATGAAGGATGATGAGGATTGGTTAAAGTATGATTGCTGAATGAATTTGGAAATGAGATATAAATTGATGAATAATGATGATATTGAGGATGATATGGATATTGATGAATTTTTATTGAAATATTCATATGGCTTATTTATTTGAATTATCTGAGACACGAGTTTCCCTGGGTAGACGCAGTGGCTTGCCACCACTTGCTCCAGGTTGAGACTTAATACTCTGTTGACCCTACGACGTAAGGGTGACCGGACACTTATAAATTCCCAGGAATGGTACCCCCATTGAGCAATTTGATATATATATATATATATATGAGAAAAAGCTATGTATAGACTTATGGGGATGTGCGTCGGGGGACAGTCCAAGGGTCTAGCTAACTGGACTTGTCAGGTTGGCTTGATAACCGACAGATGAGACTCATTAGCCATAGGGCAGGCATTCATCATATGCATCTATGTGACATTGTTTGAGTGTGCATATTGTACTTGGTTTGCCTGTGAATAATTATGTTTAATTGCTCATTGCTCTACTTGATGAAATTGCTTGATTGTGCTTGATCTTTCCTACTTGTGTTTGTGACTGAAACTTGGTTGGATTGTGGTGAATTGGCTATTGTTTGGATTGTGTAGGCCTAGGGCTGTGGTTGATCATGAGGTGGGCCGAAGGCCATGTTTGGGTTGTGTTGTGGTTTAGTAAAGTATGAAATATCAAGCTGGTTCAGTATAGACTTAATGAACCTATGTTTGGAACAGGTTGGTCATTCATACTATTTGGAAACTTTTAAAATTCTTTTACCTGAAAAGTGAGTTTGGATTTCTAGATAATTAATTGATTTCTTTTAAAAGGGTTTTAAATTTTTTTATGGTTAAACCATCGGTTTTAAAAGGATTCATAAGACAACAATAATCACTGAGCTTGAAAAAGATTTTCTTATTAAATATCTTCTTATGACAATTCTGAAAACTCTGTGGCGAGACCATGTGGTTAGGTTCTCACCCCCTATAGCTTTATCTTTTCAGGAGACGGATGACGAGGCTCACGAAGAGTTTTATGGCGTTTTGTTTATTCGATGTTATTGTTTTAGTTATTATTTATTTATACCTCGCCAACATTATTATATTTTGTAAGAGGGATAGGAATTGTATGTATATTATATTCATAAGCTATTTATGTAAGAACTTTTGTATATATGTATGTGCTTGTTTGTTTTCAAGATAAAGTATTTTTCCGACTTTTCAAAGAAAACAGTGCTACAGTTTCGAGTCAAAGGGTCCTATGTTATTATTAAGTATATGAAGTCGTCGTAATACTTCTTGCTATCAAAGTGGCGCAGCCGGAAGCATGACATTCTAGTAGTGAGGGTGTTACATTATGGTATCAGAGTAGTTCATCCTGATTAGAGCCTTGGGAATGGACTGACTATGCTTCATTGCATTCTCTGAGTGTCTGTCATGTTATAGGTCTTGTCCAAGTAACAAGAATTAGAGCTTTATGCACATGATTGCCTATCAATTAACACTGTTAGCTTACCGTTGCATATCTGTTGATGTTAAGTCTGGCCAACTTAATGTTGATGACTTATGTGAATAGGGAAGCTAATAAGTAATTATAGGCGAATTGAAATTGATAAGTAATAGGTAATGCGAGTCACGTGGTTCGGGGATACAAGAGTTTGCTTTTCATGCTTGGCTTTGACTTATGATTCTTGTTTACATTGCTTAGGTTGGCATATTGTTTCTTCTTTACTATTCTCACGGAAATTCCTTGACTCGGATTCCTTTCTTGAACCATGATTTGATCATTCTCTGACCATATTTTATTATCACCTATAACCTTGCTTAATTGTATTCCTGAGAATTTGTTTGCGTCATTAACAAATATCCGTTTTTATCAATGTTTATCTGCAATGTTTTACCTATCTTTTTATAGACATGTAAACATAATTTCTATCTAAGATTTTCTTCTTTGAGTACAACTTAAGTTATTTCCAACCTTACCATAATTTTCATACGTATTCTTATGTGATTTGACACTTGGGTATTTTTCAAGACTCTTGAGAGAATATTTTTGCGCATAGCTCAATTAAATTTTATTTTACAAACTTTGCATATTTTATTTTAATTTCAGCTATTTTTATGCAATACCTTATTTAATTTTTCATATTTCTTTTAGGAAGTGAATTCATTCTTTTTTGAGATTATCCATTCTTTGTAAACGCTACCATTGACTTATAGTATTTTTTTTCAACTCAGCTCAAATCCGGTTTAAATGAATACACCGTTCTTCCTCTTGATTATTCCTACCGTTCTTCTTTGTTTTATTTGTTTCTCTCCTTAGTGGGGAATCTGTAGCTATAGCTCTAATGTCTTATAGTATGGGGTCAAATCTCCACAGCTCTCCTCTAGCCTTAACAGCCTCAATTAGCAGTAAGCAGTCTGTTTCAATGAGCACTTTTCCCATATCTAGATTTTTTGCCACCGCTTCTCTCACTGCCATTGCTTCTGCCATGAGAGCTGAGCTTGCCCTGATTTTTCTTGTAGTTCCACCTTTTACTGAACCACTGTCATCCCTGATTACTGCAACCATCACTTCTGTTTTGCTGTGCTCTGAGAACGTTGCATCTGTATTGATCTTGAGGCATTCTTTGGGCAGTGGCCTCCACTTTACTGGTATGGTTCCTCTACTGGCTTTGATTCTATTTGCTCTGTGGTATCCCTGGCTTTCTTGTATTCTGTTTCTTGTACTCTAGCTTGGATTATAGTGCTTAGAGGATCTGGTTTTAGATTGTGAAATATTGCTGCATTTTTTGTCTTCCATATAGCCCAGATCATGTGCCCCATGCTGCTCCATCTGTCATCCCCCTCTTCTTTGCTCCCTTCCTTGATAATACTTTCTGCTTGCATTAGCTATTCCCATCTTGAAGGACGAATGCTACTTTCAACTGAATCATTTATCTTCATTCTTGCTGGTATCGTGAGAAGATATTATCATTCCACTTTTAATAATATAACTTAAATTTGATAAAATTTTTGTTATAAATGTGATTTTTATTTTGAAAAAAGATATTTTCTAAATAAAATTGACATTATCAATTTGAGAGTATCATAATAAAAAATGCTATTTGTTTTATTTGATGGAACTAGTTAGTATCATAATATGGCTCCGAACAGGCTCTGGGAGAAGCCATTGCTGAAGCCCTTAAACTTGGTCTCATAAGCTCCAGGGATGAACTTTTCATCACTTCCAAGTTATTGTTATCTGATAACCATCCCGATCTTGTTCTTCCTACTCTATGCAAATCACTTCAGTAAGACCTAGTGTGTTTGAAATTTTGTATAACTAAAATTTTCACACTTATGTGTTTGAAATGTTTAGGGTCTTAGAGAGAAAGTGGCAACAGCACCTAGTGCTCCATTTGCTACAATACCCCAGCCTGCCCAGTGAGTATTACAGCTTATGATTATGCTATAGTTGTAATTATGGTATTTTTTTAATTAAATAGTCAAATATATATCTTTTGTGTAGAACACTAAAGAAATCCAAGAAGTAACCCCAGCCTGCCCTAGTCTCGTTCTTCTCTTGCTCGCCGTCACCGCACGCTACCCGTCACTGGTTGTTGTCAATTCTAGTAAGGTTTGTTCTGCTAGCTTTTTTATCTTGTGATTTTCTACATTTTCATGTGTAATTTTCTTAATTAATGACATTTGTGGTGTCTTGATATTTGCTAAGATGTGGTTGTTAAATACTTGAACTGTGCAACATCTTTAGTAAAATGAGATCAGAAATTTATAGTTCAGTCTTTATATTTATTGCACACTCAAGCATACACTATTTTACAGGGCTATCTCAAATTTTGCATTCTCGTTTTCTATTATATCGATCCTGACCGGAGTAACCACACTTTACAACACTGGCTTGAACTATGGTGGACCTTTTTCTATGGTCTACGGGTGGCTTATTGCTAGTTTTTTCACCATGTTTGTTGCTTTATCAATGGCTGAGATTTGTTCAGCTTATCCAACTTCTGGGGGTCTCTACTATTGGAGTGCTAAGCTTGCTGGCCCAACTTGGGCACCTTTTGCTTCTTGGATCACTGGCTGGTATTGTAACCAGTTCTTTCATTTTGCATTGTTTTCTTTTAATGGACCTTTCCAACAGTTGTTATTTCTCTAACAAGTGTTCTGTCTGGTTTGTTTTTCAATGCATGTTTAATATTATTGGTCAGGTATTCTTGAGAATTCGAGTATTCTAGACAATAAGTGTAGATTTTTCATTAGCATAACTGATTCAGGTCATTGTTCTGCTTAGCACTGGTGGAAAAAATGGAGGTGGATATGAAGCATCTAAATATGTAGTTATTTCTATCCATGGTGGAATTTTACTCCTCCACGGTATATTGAACACCCTTCCTATCTCAGTGCTATCATTCTTTGGACAATTTGCTTCTATTTGGAATGCAATAGGTATGAAAACTTATCCTTTTTTATTTATGTTTATCTTTTCTAAGTTCATTTCACATGGGAAAATTAAAGCATCTTGAGAGTCTAATTGGAGGCAAAGTTTTCAGGTGTTTTTGTGCTTATGATTTTGATTCCGATTGTTGCGACCCAAAGGGCTAGTGTTAAGTTTGTTTTCACTTATTTTAATACTGATACTGGTGCCAGAATCAGTAGCAGTCCCTACATATTTCTGGTGGGACTTTTTATGGCTCAGTATTCTCTATCTGGATATGATGCATCAGCTCATATGGTACATCTTTTCTCTTCATTTCTACTTTTCCTTTGTAACATAATTTCAATCAAGTTATTGAAGGATTTAGCTTAATTTTCAGACAGAAGAAACCAAGGAAGCTGATAAAAATGGACCAAAAGGAATTATCAATGCTGTGGGAATATCTATTATTCTTGGATTCTACTACATATTAGGAATTACCTTTGCAGTTACTAACATCCCTTACCTGTTAAGTAAAGACAATGATGCTGGTGGATATGCCATTGCTCAAATATTTTATGTGGCATTCAAGGATAGATATGGTCATAGTATTGGAGGGATTATCTGCTTGATCATTGTTGTTGTAGCTATATTTTTTTGTGGTATGAGTTCAGTGACTAGCAACTCAAGGTTGCTGTAGCTATATTTTATTGCTGTAGCTATACTTACACTGATTTTTTATATGAAATGTTCATAGAGTTTAAGTGCTATAAGTATTTTTATTCTCATTTTATTTGCATCACGAAGCAAACTGGTACAATGATTATTGATTAATGAAAGAGGTTATAAAAATTTTATTTTTTGAATTTGTGAATTTAATGAAATATTTCATGTTGTAGTAATAAATAAAAAATAGTATAATATAACTAAAAAAATGTTACTAAAGATCTTTTGTAACATTTTTTAAGTGTTACAAAATGTACTTATGGTAACATTTTTTTAAGTGTTACAAAAAATATTTATGGTAATATTTTTGTAAGTGTTACATAAAATATCTGTTGTAACATTTTTAAGTGTTACAAAAAGTTATCTATGGTAACATTTTTCTAAGTGTTACAAAATATATCTATTGTAACATTTTTTTAAGTGTTACCAAGAAAAGTCTATTGTAACATTTTTCATAATATTACTATAGAAGATCTATTGTAATATTTTTACTAAATGTTATTAAATTTTTAGAAAAATGTTAGTAAAACTCTTTAGTAACATAGGGTATATTTAACATTTGTTAAAACGTTACTAATATATATAGGTAACATTTTAATATGATTTGGTAACATTTTTTAAATGTTAGTAAAAGTCAATTATGTAGTAGTGTTAGAATTTAATGAATAATGCATGATTATACTAATTTAAAATTATATCTTCATTATAATTATATAAAATCAATATTCAATGCATTATTAAACTAATTATTAATCATGAATATTTTTAATCATTTTAATTATATTAATTGATATAATTCTAATTCTCATTCATGTACAATAATTTTACGTTAATGGTGACCCATTTAATTTGATATCAATTAGATGATGATAATGATGATAGAAAAATTCTATATAATACATATATTATATTAATGTGATTCATAATATCACCGTGAAATTATATTGTATGGACCCAAAATTAATTAAAAAAATTAATCATTTAACAAGTTATTAGGCAATATACGATAAAAATGATTAAAAAGTCATTGATAAATCTTATTACAAAAAAAATAATTAAATACTAAAATAATTGCCAAAAATTATTTACCTTTAATTAATTAACAAATTTGATTTTGATATATTTTATTTTCTAATATTTTTATTCGTTAGTTATTGTATTTTTTTATTTTAAATTAAAAAATTATAGATTTAATAATGTCAAAAGTGTAACAGCCCAGACCACCCGCTAGCACGATATTGTCCGCTTTGGCACACAAGACCTCACGGTTTTGCCTTTGATGATAGGGATGATAGCCGAAGCCCGCCACATTCAGTCGTCAAAACGCGTCATGCTAGGGAGAGGTATCCACACCCTTATAAGGCATGCTTCGTTTCCCTCCCAAACCGATGTGGGACCTTACAATCCACCCTTTAAAGAAGCCCAGCGCCCTCGCTGGCATATCGATCCGGACTCCGGCTGTGATACCATCTGTAACAGCCCAGACCATCCGCTAGCACGATATTGTCTGTTTTGGCACACAAGGTCTCACGGTTTTGTCTCTGACGATAGGGATGATAGCCGAAGCCCTCCACACTCACTCGTCAAAACGCATCATGCTAGGGAGAGGTATCTACACCCTTATAAGGCATGCTTCGTTCTCCTCCCCAACCAATGTGGGACCTTACATTAACAACGAATCAGGCTCATATATTAAATAATAGATAATAATTAGGAAGACAAGTTGGTAGCACTCAGTTTTGGGTATGATCTAGACATACTAAAAATTGCGTCGTTACATTCCTCCTCCCATCCTTCATTGCAATCTGTCTTCCAATCTCTTCTATTCGCCATCAGAAATTTAAACTACTATCGATCTCCTTCGGTTTGCCTGGTATCACTATCACCAAGTTTATTTGTAACTTCCTCATCGTTCTTGTTCGTAATTTTTAAAATTTCATTATAATTGCTTGCTTCTTGAGGTGCTAGATCTGTTGTGGTTGGGATATTTGGAATTGAAGCCTCAAATCTACATCATGTTGTTAAATAACTATATAATTGATATATGAATTTTGACATTGCTTATTCTAAATCAATTTCCCAATCTGAAATGTTGTTTTCAGCAATTTCTGATAATAATGGTTGAAAATCTGGTTGATAACGATGCAGAAATGCTATCTCAAAGCTTAACAACTTGCTACTGGATTGTGCTATTGCCAGAGTCAGAACCATGTCACATCACGGCCGATTAGTCTCCCGGCGAACTCCTGAAAACATTGAGCTTCAAATGTTCTATTGGCATTCTACAGCTTTCAAGCACAAAAAATCCACCAATAACTGATCTCACCATCGAACATTGGAAGATCATCATGCTAAGGAGTGTGACTTAAATCTGAACCACCATGGGATCTGGTGATCACCGCCGGCATAGTGTTCAACAAAAGCACCATTTGATACAATACTATATCAAGAGATTTAGAGAATTAGATAGAAAATAGAGGTAATAGAATAGAGATCCCTAAAATCAAGACAAAGAGGAGATCATAATTTTCAATTATACAAGTGTAATAACCCGTGCCATGCACATGATAAGATTGAAATTATAATATTAAGCTGTTTTGTTAAAGTTAATTTGAATTATAATAATTTGATTAATAAAAAAGTAGCATGTTATGCATTGTTTGTCTTTTCTTAATCTAGTGTTAAGTATATCAATTCTAAAATAGTTATTAATCGGTTTTAGTAATCTACTTTCTTCAATAAATCAGACATATATACTCAATGTGACCATAAATAACCTAGTAATACTTAGACCCACCAACAAATCTTTATATGTTGTTTTACTGTCAAGTAAGGACATATCGAAATCAGCTCAAAATGAACAACAAATTATTAGAGAATTCTAATGCACAAAGTTCTCCAATAAACAATAAATAATTTAAACCTACTAAAAAATAACTCAATACTCTTCTTTGATGCCTACAAAATATATACTTGAAATAATATTATATCAATGTTAGTATATAAAATTATATGATTAACATAATTTTAAAATAGTTTATCAAGAGAATAAAATAATACATATTTTTATGATAATTTTAATATTCTCAAGCTATAAATGTAGAATAAGAATGTATTACCCATTAATACCTAGAATTTGTCAATTTTTTTAATTGATAGTAACAAATTTTAATAAATTTGATTAAGAGAATTAGAAATTATCTTTTTATTATAAGCTCTCAAAAACTTCTCTATATACCACATTCATCATGCAGTTATCTTCCAAGTGTCCGTGATCTTGCAACAGCACTTGCAAACCATCTTTACTCTTTACTCTTGATAACGCAACATACAATTGAAAACGGGTGAAAACTGGACTTGGAATGTATATTCCAACTTTTGATAGAATTTGTCCCTGAGACTTATTTATTGTCATTGTAAATGACATAATAATTGAAAATTATCTTCTTTGAAACCTGACTAGTAATGTTTTGTTATTTGGAATTAGATTTAGTATTGGGATAAGAATAATACTTCCAGCTTTGTTACCGGTTAAAGTCTTGCATTCTATCACATGGTTTTCTATTCTTCTAACTTGCATTATCGTCCGTTGCACAAACCATTAGTTTGGTCTATATTCCGCAGCAACATAACAGGAGTGCCAACCTTCATGATCAACTTGTGTGGTGGTAGACCTGTATAATTTATTCCATTTAAAATCTCTGGTCAGAAAGCATCTAACTCAAATTCCATATTTTCCTCTTTGGCACACACAAAGTTAGAGATTAAGTAAACTTTTTCTTGTCCAGGTAACCCTCCAGTCATCTTGTAGTTGTCATCAGTGACACAATTCAGAGTTGGTGCAAGAAATGCTATATTCTTGAAATAATTTTCAAAGGATAAATTGGATAACATATCTGCATACACAAAATCAATGAGGTCATCCAAAGCTATTTTAGAGTTCTTAACTAAAATGTCAGATGGTATATGAACGATCGATTCACCATCTGTTGTATCACCAGCCAAACTATCACCAATTTTGAGTAGCCTTCTACAAAATTCCAGAGTTCTTGTATGTTGTTGTTTTCACCTAGTTACAATCTCATGTTTTTTGTATGTTTTAGAACCTTACAATTATGTCACAAATATGAAGAATTAATAGAAGACTGAATTATATCTTGCCTTGAGCCTTTAGAAATTACAGGTAAAATTTGTCTAAAATCTCCTCCGAGGACAACAACTTTACCTCAAAATGGCAAATGAGCATTAAATGAATCTGAGCACCTCAAGATGTCTCTGAGGCAATTGTCTAAAGCTTTGAAACAATATTTATTTATCATTGGAGTTTCATCCCAAATTATTAATTTGGCCTTAGTTATTAACCTTGCAAGAGGACTTCCCTGTTTAATGTTACATAAAGAATTTTAATTTATGTTCAAAGAAATTTTAAACCTTGAATGTGAAGTTCTTCCATTAGGCAACAGAAGTGCAGGAATCCCACTCAAAACAACATTTAAAACTATACCTTCTTTAAACCTAATTGAGCATGATATAGTTGACCATAAGAATGTTTTTTCATAACCACCTTGACCATATAAGAAGAAAAGTCCACCCATATTACTGCTAACAGCACCCATTATTCGATTGTATGCAAATTTCTGCACATCAGTTAGTTTTTTTTAAATACGCACATAGTTCACTTGCAAAAATATTAACATCAAAGTTCGACTCTTCAATTATGATTCTGTGTTTTAAGTTGGATACCAAATTTTCTGGAGAATATGTCATTCCACAATATTCTTTTAATGACTTGACATTTGACTGGAGCAAATCTTCAATTTCTACAAGTGTAATTTTTTTATTTGGACTCTGTAATAGCCTAGACCACCCGCTAGCACGATATTGTCCGCTTTGGCACACAAGGCCTCACGGTTTTGCCTTTGACGATAGGGATGAGAGCCGAGGTCCCCCACACTCACTCGTCAAAACGCGTCATGCTAGGGAGAGGTATCCACACCCTTATAAGGCATGCTTCGTTCCCTTCCCCAACCGATGTGGGACATTACAATCTACCCCCTAAGGGAGCCCAGCGCCCTTGCTGGCATATCGATCCGGGCTCCGGCTATGATACCATCTGTAACAGCCCAGACCATCCGCTAGCATGATGTTGCCCGCTTTGGAACACAAGGCCTCACGGTTTTGCCTTTGACGATAGGGATGATAGCCGAAGCCCCCCACACTCACTCGTCAAAACACGTCATGCTAGGGAGAGTTATCCACACCCTTATAAGGCATGATTTGTTCCCCTCCCCAACCGATGTGGGACCTTACAGTTAAAAATGTAGTTATGTTGCCAGGTACTTTTTTTTTCAAAATGTTTGGATTAATAAACGGAATCATTCATAATCATTTAACAAAGAATAGCAGATAAAACAATTATAAACAACCACACTTATATACATCTCAAGCAGTTAACAACATTCAGTTATCCAGCCTTTATTAGAGTATAGATCTTAGTTAGAACACGCATACAAGTAGCCAGGTAATAACTATATACATATATATACATACAACATCCCAAGCCTTGACCTGTTCAAGAAGTCCCTAAGCTGGCACCCAAGCTAGCCTAGACTCTATACTGACCTAGTCTTTCTAAACTACTAAAGTGAGAGAAAGTCTAGGCCTTCAAAACTCAAGTCAGGTGGAAAGTCATCAAAAGGCGGAAGATCGTCTACCAATCCTCTGCACGATCATACGTAATCAAAGAGCATCTCACTGGTACTTCATTGAGTGGCCACATAACAGGAATATCGTGTGGAGGACTTAGGCTAAAGTTCCTAGATAAACAGGGTGTAGATGTCGGCTGATCTCACGGTATATATGTATAAACAAAAAACGAGTCTCGCTCTATACTCAGAAGACTACCCAGAGCAGAACTCTTTTGTAGAACGATCATCAATGGACTACGAAAGGATACTCTTGCTTCCATCTGGAGGGGGAAGGGAGAGAAAAGAGGTAAGAACTGGGGAGTTCTTAGTAGGGCCGGGGTTATTAGTTAAGTTCATTAATTCTGTGTTGTTTAGCAGACAAATAGCATAATACAGAAAAATAGTAAACAGAAGATATAGATAAATAGAGAAATTAGAGAAAATAGAAAGTAGAACACAAACAAAAGAATACAAGAAAATAAAACACAAACACAGAGAATAGAATACAAACAAACAAAGTATATATTCATACAACAATCATAACAGAGGAAATGCTCACCCAAGTATGATGCATGTCTAGCCCTAATTTAGGTAATGAGCTCATCTGTCGGTCTCGACCCGCTCCCGATGCAACCCAGCATTCTTAGCCAGATATGGCTTTATCTCTGTAGGTGAACTTCGGCCTACAGAAATGACACCCCTGTAAGTGAACTTTGGCTTACAGGAATAGTCTAAACACAACACAATAACTTTTTGTAGGTGAACTTCAGCTTACAGAAATGACATCTCTGTAAGTGAACTTTGGTTATAGAATGGCGCCCCTGTAAGTGAACTTTGACTTACTGGAATAGTCTAAACTCAACACAATAACTCTCTGTAGGTGAACTTTGGCATATAGAAATGGCACATCTGTAAGTGAACTTTGGCTTTTAGAAATGGCGCCCCTGTAAGTGAACTTTGGCTTACAGAAATAACAAATCTTTGTAGGTGAACTTCGTCCTACAAGAGCAACACCCTGAGATACACAATTGATATTCAGTGTATGTGAACTTCGGCCTACACGAATAACAACTCTGTAGGTGAACTTTGGCCTACAGGACCTCTAGGGCTAACAAAAAAAAAAATAGCAGATGAACATAAAATAGAATATCATACCACAAGACTTAACTCTTTATTGTTATACTCTTTTCCTCTATTCTCTTTATCTCTTTACTATGCTCTGATTACTCTTTTCTCTTTGTCTCTTTACGCTGCTCTGGTTACTCTGTTTAACATATGTATTTATAGCTTATGTAAATTGAAGAGAGAACTTTTGCGTGGTCTAGAAATTTGCAGATAAATCCTCGTTGCAGGTATAGCTTCTGAACCAACAAAAGTCCTTTTTTACAAACGTTTTGGTTGTCACAAGTAACAAACCTAATAAAATTTATAAACCGAAGTATTCAAACCTCGGGTCGTCTTCTCAAGGAATTGCAGGGAGGTATGTTCTTATTATTGGTTATGAGTTTTGTAAATTGGGGGTTTTGAAAGTAAGGAACAAGTAATTTAAATGACAAGTAAAATAAATAAATAACTATAAAATAAACTCTCGGCAATGTATGAAAATTCGGAAGTCCTATCCTAGTTATTCTTATGAGAATTGAGTTTAACCCCACTTAGTTAACCTAAAGCAAAGGAAAGTCAAGTGGACTAATTAGTTAGATTCCCAAGTCCTAGCCAACTCCTAAGGAAAGACTAGAGTTAGTGGAATTCCAGTCAATTAGAGGAATTAATCAACAATCACGATAAGTTTAATAACTCAAGAGCCTCTAGTTAATCAATTAAAGCCAAGAATAAAAAAAAGCTAAACAAGAATCATAAATCTGAAATACCTCAATTGCATTTAATAAAAGGAAATTGATCCAAAAATATAAAGAGTTCATAAGCCAATTTGGCAACATAAGTAATTAAAGAAAAGCATTGAAGTATCTGAAAGTAAAAGAGAAATATAAAGTAAAAGGAATATTGAACCTGAGAGGAAGTTGAAATAATAAAGTTGAAATAATAAGAAATCCTAATTCCTTTAAGAGGAATCCTAATCCTAAAACCTAAGAGAGAGGAGAGAACCTCTCCCTCTAAAAACTACATCTAAACTATGAAAAGTGAATAATTGAAGACTTCCTTCTGAATGGATGCATTCCCCCACTTTATGACCTCTAATCTGTGCTTTTTGGACTTGGATCTGGGCCAAAAAGGGTTTTAGAAATCGCTGGAAGCATTTTCTGCAGTTTCTGGTGCGTGGCATCTGTCACGCGTCCGCGTGGGTCACGCGGTCACGTCATCTGGAGTTTTCCTTATCACGCGTTCGCCTCGGTCACGCATACGCGTCATCTGTGTTCTGCTCAAGGCACGCGTCCGCGTCAGTCACGCGTTCGCGTCACTGCCCTTTTCGCATTAGGCATGCGGCCGCGTCGTCCATGCGTTCGCGTCGCTGCCAGTTCCTTCAAAAACTCCATTTTGTGCTTTCCTTCCATTTTTGTATGTTTTCTTTCCATCCTTTAAATCATTCCTGCCTTAGGAGATTTGAAAATACTTAACACACAAATCACGGCATCGAATGGTAATAAAAAATATTTAAAATAAATATTTTTAAAGCATAGGAAAGATGTTTTTTCACATATATCACATAATAAGGAAGGAAAAGTAAAACCATGCAATTTCACATGAATAAGTGGGTGAAAAATTGAATAAATCACTTAAATTGAGCAGAAAATATATCATAAAATATGGGTTTATCAACCTCCCCACACTTAAACAATAGCATGTCCTCATGCTAAATCCAAGATAAAGAGTAAGGTAAAGTGGTGGAATTTCATGCAATGCATTCTATTCTAAATGCAAACTACCTAAATGCATCATGCAATTCTAATTATTATTCACTTGTATATAAAGCTTACATGTAGTTAAATTAATTCATATTCTCAAGGAATCATATATGCATAGCCAAACCTTAGATAATGTTAAAGCACTTTTACAATCGAGATGGGTAAAAATAATTCACAAACTTGCAAGACAATTAACAGTTAAGCAGAGATATATGGTGATGAGCTATTGAACCCTCACTGAATTTTGTGTTTACTCTCTAGTCACTCAGTGTTTATTGGGTTAATCACTCTATTCTTTTTCTATCCTTACTTTCTATAACTTTGTTCTTCATCTAACCAATCAACAATTATAGAATACAGACATACAAAAATCATGAGGTCTTTTTCAAGGTTGTATGGGGCCAGGGTAAAGGTAAAGGTATACGTGTAAGGCTAAGTGAGCTAATAAGTGAATCCTTGATTAGTCTAAGATCTCACCTAACATACATACTTTATATAATTTTAAAGTTCCTTAACCTAATTGCCCAAAATTTTCCACTTTGTATTGCAAACTCATGCATTAAATTTAATTTTGTCCCATGTGCATTGATTCTCTTTATTTTGCAGTCGGGAAATTTTTGTATATTCCCTTATTTAAATATTGAAAATGTAAAAATAATAATAATTTTTTTTAAATCAATGCACATGGTAATTCAATTGTTTTGATTTCACATGAGCATGCTTCCCAAATTTTTGTTTTTGGAACAACTTAATCTTTTTAAATTCCTACTTTGTTTCTATCATCCCATGTTCCTATAAAATTCCCTATTCTTAAATTGTACACAATATCTATCTTAAGCTAACCAAGGATTCAACTTGGGATTTTTATTTTGTTTTTCTGCTTAAGGCTAGTAATGTGGTTTATAGAACAAGAGGGGATTAAAAAGCTTAAAGGGGGCTAACAAGGGTGATGCACAAGGTAGGCTAGTTTGGGATAAGTGAGAAAAAATTCAAATGATGGCCTTAATCATCTCTTGGTATGTATCTATATTCTATATTGGACATATAAATTAAAACAAAGTAAAGAACATCAGAATGAAAAAGAAGGGTAAAAACACACAGGAATGAAAATTATGGTTTGAATGTAACCATACAATTAAGTTCAAGACTCAGAGGCTGTGTGTTCTCCAGCTCAAAAATCATATATCAGTTATACATGTCATGCAAGTAGAAATTAAGAGTTCCCATTATTCTCAATGTAAATTTTAGGGTGGCCCTTAAAATCTTAGTGTTCCTCCTTGATGAAATGTTGTTAACTAACTAACATGTTGTGCTATATATACAAGGTGTATGGATTATTTTAATTTACTAAAGTTTCTGGTTTACTCCTTTTATTTTCAATTGAACCAAACTATTCTATGCTAAAGGGGTAAACTATACTAATTAATCCACGTATTCTATAACTAATAAGTTTAGAATTGCAAACTAAACTAAATGGCTAAGATATAAACTAAAGTGCAAAATACGGAAATAAAGTAAAAATATAGCAAAAGAACAATGTATAAGTACTGAAAAATAAAAATAAAGATAAAAATACAGAAAAAAATAAACAAGATAAAAAAAGAGTCTGTAGTGGTTCACCAAAAAGATACGCCAGGGATGGCGACCTCTCCACACTTAAAATATAGCATCGTCCTCGATGCTCACTCAAGCTGGGTGTGAAGGAGTGTCATCACTGGAAGGATGGGCTGCTGGAGTCTCTGTGGTGGCCTGAGGATCTGCAGACAGGATAAGGGTAGGAGGATCTGTCTGCTGCAGTGGAGGTGCTGACTGGAGAGGGATCTCTGGGTCTGCGGCCTGAATCTGATGTGCCTCCTCATGCTGTGGTGCAGCCTGCTCTGGTCCTGCCTGCTCAGCCTCTCTCTGTGTATGTGTCTCATCCTCATGCTCGTCCGCCTCCTCCTCAGATGGCTCTGATGGTGTGTCAGGCTCGGAGGGAATGTCACCGCCAGATCGGATCATCAACTTGAGGTGCTCATAGCGTCGCTTGTTGCGACGCTCAGATCTCTCATATCTCCGCCGGTTGTGGCGCTCCATCTGGTCCAACTGCTGAAATAAGCGGTGCACGAGGTGGTAAACGGGCTCTGAGGGAGGTGGAGATGCAGTGGTGGTAGCTGGGGCAGCAGTAGATGAAGAAGGGGCAGCTGAAGGTGTGGCTGTCTCATCAGAAGCGGTGAGGAATGGGGGTCTGTAACCCAAAGCCTAAAACTTCCTGCTGTGAGGGATAATTTTCTTGCAGTCTGTAGCAGGTGGCTTCTCATCAGCAAGCTCCCAAGGCACGTCAGCTTGACGGTCGAGCTAGGTAATCAGATAAGGGAAAGGGAGAGTGCCTCGGACATGGACCCTGGCCATGTAATACCGGATGAATCATGGAAGATATAGGTTCTTACCCTCCATCACACACCAGATGAGGGTGATCATAGCAGCAGGCAGCTCCGTCTCATGAGTGCTCGGCATAACAAAGTTGCTCAGGATCTGGTGCCAGAGCCGAGCCTCATCATTCAGATACATCAGCTTGATTCCCTTAGGCATTGCTTTGTTCTTTCCCATGACCCATGGGACAGTAGGATCAAGGGCTATCCTCTGCTTGACAGCATCCCAGTCAAATCTCAGAAAGCGCATGTCCTCTTCAGCCTTTTGGTAACCGTCAGGCTGATCTGGTTTAGGCTGAAGGTGGAGGATGTCCTCAATGGCTTCCTCAGTTACCAATATCTATTTCCCTCTGAGGTGTACTGCATCCAGGGTAGTCTTGAAATAGTTGCAGTAGAACTCTCTAACCCGGAAGCATTGACCTCTGTCAAGTTTCTCTCCAAGAAGAACCAGCCTCTCTGTTTTATCTGATCGGAGGTGTACTGCTGTAGTTCCTCTGGAATTTTCAGAGTTCTCTCCAGGTACAGGTTCCTGGAGGTGGCAAACACTGGATACTTCAGCTTACATTATCTGTTTGCAAATTTTACCGGATCATTGTTAGTGAGGAGCTGGTCAGCCTTCTCCTGCGGGGTAAAGTGCTTTTCTCGCCAGGAGTCATCATGCATAATGTCCAGGATAGACATAGAGGATTTGCCTTTTTTCCTTTTGCCAGTGGTTGCTTTGCCTTTTCCTTTGCGCTGAGGGTCAGACATTTTGAAAAGCATAAATTCCAGGATATAATTGAAGAGCAAAGCAGGAAAACAAGTAGGCAAATAGAATAATAACAATATAAGCACATAGTGGCAAAAGAGCAGTAGAATTATAAAATGAGTTAAGTATATGTGTATTATGGATTGTATTTGAGTTAGAAATCTGAGATGAAAAATCACAATCCAAAATGTAATATAAGTAGCATTCATGTTAATTAGGATAAATAATAATCATGCCTTGAGTTAGAAAGTTAAAGCAAATAGTTAAAAACCAAAAATAGAAGTTTGAAAGTTAGATCGGTTAGAATTGAAAAAGAGGTGAGAAAGTGGAAATCAGTGAGTTAGGAGAAAGAAAATTAAAGTGTGTGGCATGATAAATGTTCCCTAGGTAACAAGAAATTCACAAATTTAAAGAATAAGAAACTCATATTCAAGCAAAAATTTTAGTGTATTGATGATAAGTCAGAAGGATAGAAAAGTTGCAAAACTAACATGAAATCATCAATAGCGCAAGTTATTAACTAGGGGATCAAAAGGAATAAGAATGCTAGCCCGGTTAGGAATGAATTGGTTTGGTTGTAGCCAAGTAAGGCAAAATAGAAAATTACCAAACTCAATACATGAAAACAATTTGCAGAAAATTGGGTAGCATTCTGGCTAAAATTGGATGATCCCGGAAATAAACAGCATGAAAAAGTAGTTCATATAAATTAAAATAAAGCTGCAAATAGATACAGATAATATGAACATGAAAGAGTAATGTAACAGCAGCAAGAAACATGGAAGAACAATATATGAACAATATGAACATCATAGCAGAATCAGAATTGCAAAATAAAGAAAACAGGTAGCAAGAACGGCGCAACTATCAGGCCTAAATCCACTAACAACATCCTAGCTACCTAACCACCTAGAATCCACTACAAACATGCATCTCTAACTAGCCTAATTCGAACATAATCTGAAAAATAAGCAAATAACTACAAGTGATAGAGAAATTGGCGTTCGGGGGAACTTGGTGTGTGGAAGAACAAATATATGGAACAAAAAGATGATGGGGTGTGGTGGTAGTGGTGCTGACGCGGCGGTGATGGGCGGTTGGCGCCGCGGTGGGCGGCTGTTCGGTGGCAGGGGGGTTCGGGTAGGGTTTAATGGTGGAGGGGTAGGTCGGTAAGAAGAAAGGGGGTGAGGGTGGTGGTGGTGGGAGGCGGCGCTGGGG
>NC_029791.2:64680950-64687275 GCF_000816755.2 Arachis ipaensis | reverse complement strand
GGAAGGACCAGGGGGGGTATGGGGGGCGCGATGGGGTTAGGGTTCGCGTGACTGGGGGTAAGTGGATTTGAATCCACGCGAACGCATGGGGCACCCGATCGCGTGACTAGGGTGAAATGGGGTTGACGCGGTCGCGTGGTTGACGCGATCGTGTGGAATGGGTAAAAGATGGACGACGCGGTCGCGTGAGGCACGCGACCGCGTCGCTAAAATTTGTGCTAGACGCACACTTCTAGCGTCGTTTCAGCGCAACTCTCTGTCTTCATTTAGGGGGCCATAATACCCATGCGACGCGGACGCGTCGCTCACGCTTTCACGTGGGATGAGTGGTTTGCAAGTGACACGTTCGCGTCAGGGACGCGAACGCGTGGGCCGTTTTGTGCTAAACGCACACTAGCCGCACGATTCCAGCCCAGATTTCTGGGCGTTGGATCTTTACACCGATTTCCAGATCACGCGTTCGCGTGAGTGACGCGGACACTTGGGAGGTATTTTTCGCAACTGACGCAAACGCGTTAGCGACGCGGTCGCGTGGAACAATTTGTGCCAAAGGCACGCCTCCAGCCACGCTTTCGCGTGTCTTTCTGTTCACTTTCCTTTTCTTCCTAATGCACTTGTGACGCGGACGCGTCAGCGACGCTTACGCGTCGCGTGCATTTTTTTTTAGTAATTATGCAGTATGCAATACTGATGCAAATGCTATGAATAATATTCAGGTTCAATGAAAATAATATAACATAAAAACAAACAATACGAAATAAAAATTGAAAAAGAAACGACCATACCATGGTAGGTTGTCTCCCACCTAGCACTTTTAGTTAAAGTCCTTAAGTTGGACATTTGATAAGCTTCCTGTTATGGTGGCTTATGCTTAAATTCATCCAGAAATCTCCACCAATGTTTGGAATGCCAACAGCCTCCGGGGTCCCAAACTAGGTATGTGAAGCTTTTGAGTAGCTTCAAATAGATTCTAAGGCTCCCGGGATGACGAATGTCATATTATTTTCCAGGATCCCAAACTTTGTTTTTAAATCTGCCTTCGTCTTGATCGATATTCTTCCATCCGGGCGGTTTAAAAATTGTCTTCTCACCAAGATGACCAAATGTCTTCCGAGACCCATTCAATTGAACTTGGTACCAATCTGTGCACTTCGAATTGAAGCGTAGAACCTTATTGAATCTTGCACACCAGTTCTGAGTACGAGCCATTTCTCTCTTACTCTTAAAGCCGCAGAGAGCTCTAAGCTGGTCATCTGTTTCAAGCAAACCATATTCAAGTGGAAAAGTAAAGGTAAAGGTTAAGGATTGTACCTACTTGAAGCTTGTATTAGGTGGTAATGGCCTTGGGATAGGTGTTTCCAGTGGTTCTATAAGCTCTACTCCCTTGTATTTTTCTGTGAATTCCTCCACTTCCTTACAAAATTCTTCAACTGCAACTGCGTCCTGATCAAAGTCTTCTATATCTTCCTCGTCACTTAAGTCATACGTTGGAGGTTGAGAGAAATCTACCTCGACGTCATCTTCATATTCACTTAGATAGGGTTCTTCAGGCTCATAGAGTTCAGTTGCCGATGAAAGTTCATGACTAGGAGAGCTTGATTCATGATCATCACTGCTTGTGGAATCAATTTCTTAGTCTGTTCCGTCCAATTTTTCACAAGATATATGCTTTGGAGTTTGTGCAATATCCTCCTTGGCATCAGATTTGAATGTCTCGGCGGAATTCTTTACAGTTCTTGATTCCCATGGAGGTTCTTCATCTCCTAAATCTTCAACCACTTCTTCCTCTACAACTATCATGGCTTCCTCCACTTGTTCCAATATAAAGCCATGCTCCTCATTGTCCACCGAAGTTTCTAGTGTCTCCTTCATGCTACACTCTTCTTTAGATTCTCCACATGTAGCCATGGGAGTACTTTGAGTGCTCAAATGTCGGGAAGCTATTATATTTACTACCTCGGTTAAGGCAGTAGTGAGTTCCAATACGCCCCTTTGCATATTCGCTTGCCCTTGAAGAAGAACACGAAGTTTGTCATTCATTGGAGGTTGGGGTGGGTATGAGGGTTCATTGGTTGGGGAAAAGGGTTCAAAATAAGAATGTGGTGGTTCTTGGGAGTAATTGGATTGGAATTGTGGTGGATAAGGGTCATACGGTGGTGAATGGTGAAAAGGAGCTTGTGAGTGTGGTGGTTCAAAGCTATGTTGAGAGGATGGTCTATAGGCACAGGGTGGGGATTGTTGGTAATTATAAGGGGGTCCACCATATCTATCAGCTTGGTATGCATTGTAGAGTGGTCTTTGCCCATGATATCTTGGAGGGTGTTGTTGCCTAAAGGGTTGATCAGGTCCTCTTGGCTCCATCCATCTTTGACTGCTTAGACCTTGATGCATATTCCTGTTATAGCTTCCACTCCTTTCAACAAATTTAAAACCAAACTCAAAGCGAGTGGGGTGAAAATTCATAGTAGCGAATAGGAATAAAAGGGAAAAACAAAAACAAATAAACAAGTAAAAGAAAAATATTTACAATAACCAATAACAAGGCACACGTTTGCAATTCCCCGGCAACGGCGCCATTTTAAAGAGAGAACTTTTGCGTGGTCTAGAAATTCGCAGATAAATCCTCGTTGCAGGTATAGCTTCTAAACCAACAAAAGTCCTTTCTTACAAACATTTTGGTTGTCACAAGTAACAAACTCAATAAAATTTATAAACCGAAGTATTCAAACCTCGGGTCGTCTTCTCAAGGAATTGCAGGGAGGTATGTTCTTATTATTGGTTATGAGTTTTGTAAATTGGGGTTTTGAAAGTAAGGAACAAGTAATTTAAATGACAAGTAAAATAAATAAATAACTATAAAATAAACTCTCGGCAAGGTATGAAAATTCGGAAGTCCTATCCTAGTTATTCTTATGAGAATTGAGTTTAACCCCACTTAGTTAACCTAAAGCAAAGGAAAGTCAAGTGGACTAATTAGTTAGATTCCCAAGTCCTAGCCAACTCCTAAGGAAAGACTAGAATTAGTGGAATTCCAGTCAATTAGAGAAATTAATCAACAATCACGATAAGTTTAATACTCAAGAGCCTCCAGTTAATCAATTAAAGCCAAGAATAAAAAAAAGCTAAATAAGAATCATAAATATGAAATACCTCAATTGCATTTAATAAAAGGAAATTGATCCAAAAATATAAAGAGTTCATAAGCCAATTTGGCAACATAAGTAATTAAAGAAAAGCATTGAAGTATCTGAAAGTAAAAGAGAAATATAAAGTAAAAGGAATATTGAACCTGAGAGGAAGTTGAAATAATAAAGTTGAAATAATAAGAAATCCTAATTCCTTTAAGAGGAATCCTAATCCTAAAATCTAAGAGAGAGGAGAGAACCTCTCCCTCTAAAAACTACATCTAAACTATGAAAAGTGAATAATTGAAGACTTCCTTCTGAATGGATGCATTTCCCCACTTTATGACCTCTAATCTGTGCTTTCTGGACTTGGATCTGGGCCAAAAAGGGTTTTAGAAATCGTTGGGAGCATTTTCTGCAATTTCTGGTGCGTGGCGTCTGTCACGCGTCCGCGTGGGTCACGCGGTCACATCATCTGGAGTTTTCCTTATCATGCGTTCGCTTCGGTCACGCGTACGCGTCATCTGTGTTCTGCTCAAGGCATGCGTCCGCGTCAGTCACGCGTTCGCGTCACTGCCCTTTTCGCGTTAGGCATGCGGCCGCGTCGTCCATGCGTTCGCGTCACTGCCAGTTTCTTCAAAAACTCCATTTTTTTCTTTCCTTCCATTTTTGTATATTTCCTTTCCATCCTTTAAATCATTCCTGCCTTAGGAGATCTGAAAATACTTAACACACAAATCACGGCATCAAATGGTAATAAAAAATATTTAAAATAAATATTTTTAAAGCATAGGAAACATGTTTTTCACATATATCACATAATAAGGAAGGGAAAGTAAAACCATGCAATTTCACATGAATAAGTGGGTGAAGGATTGAATAAATCACTTAAATTGAGCACAAAATATATCATAAAATATGGGTTTATCATAAATTTCGGTATGAATAGTTAGCCTATCCCAAGTATAGGTTCATTAAGTCTATACTGAAACAGTTTAACTTTTCATATTATACCTAACCTTAGGCGCAACTCAAATACTAATTATGTTGCTCCTAGTTTGTTCACTAATCCCCATTTGTTTCTGTCATTAAAACTTTACCCACTTTTTCTTCAATTTTTATCTTTTCTTCAACTTTTTATCTTTCCTTTGTCTTTGCCTCACTAATATGTTATTACCACTCTCTAAGTGTTTTATGAAGGAAATTATGAGATTCTGCGCTAAAAGTTGTCTTCCTAAAACTTTTATGAAAAATTGCCTTTTTTATATTATTTTATTATTAATTTTCGAAATTTACCCTTTCTTACCTTAAAAGTTATATAAATTTATTTTTTACCACCCGTAACTTTTAATATTTTTACTTTAATCCCCTAAACTTTTAATATTTACAGTTTTACCCCACAAACACCAAAATAATTACAACCTTGCCCTTTTTAAGATCTAAAAGGTGTTCTTCATTGTTCTTCATCACACTCAAAGTGTTCTTCGTATTCTTCATAAATTCTTCAGATTCTTTCTTTGTTCTTACCCATTTTTCAATCTTTTCGATAACTGATTTTTACCAAAATTCATAATAAATTTGGATCCACTAAAACCCTTTAATTTCCACTTGATTACAACACAATTTGAACCCCAATTTGAGGATCAGGGTTCGAAATTCCAGCAACCCTCAAGAACAAAATTCATACCTTAAATATCATCAAATTTCATCAAATTTTCACCAAAATTTAAAAAGAATCACTCATATAAACAATCAATTTCAAGCATAACCAAACCCTATCTTGATTTGCTTCTCCAATTTTGGTTATGCTTTAAGTGTTCCTAGAGCACTTTTTCCTCCTAAAACACATCAAGAACAACTTTAAAACTCAAAACCATCAACTAACCAAAACTTTAGCAGCAGCTTAGAAAGGATACTCTCACCTTAAACTTGCTGGAAATTGAAGATCTTTATCCCACAAGTCAAGCTAAGCAAGATATCTATGGAAGAACATCAAGAAAACACATGTTTATGCATGTGTTCTTGAAAACCAAATTCAAAGGGGAAGAGAACAGCCATCACACCTTATTTCTAGCCTTGATATGTTACATGGTTATGTAGAGAAAAAAGAGATGATCATTTTGGTCGGATTGGAATTTTGATTTGAGTTTTAATTCAGAAGAAATCAAGCTTTGAAGATTAGGAACCAAGAACTTTTCTCTCTTTTTCTCTCTTGCTATTTTTGGGCACAAAGAGAAAATGAGCCAGCCTTGGGGTGTAGGGTGAGTTGTAATTGGCTTCCTTAGAGGTGGATTAAAATAATATTAAAATATCTTAGATGTATAATTACTAAAACTAGATGTATTAGAATATACACTTAACAACACTTCTAGAGATTAATATCTGAGATACTAATATAAATGACACTAGTAACATGATTAACCTGAGAATAGAAGGTATATGATAAGGCATTAGCATTGCTAAAGTCATCAGAGAGTGCTGGTGTTAACCTGCACTAGTAGACTATGAACCCGGTTAAATCGATCTCTTGTTTTTAACTAAAACAGATCAAATAATATTATAATATTATTCAAGAATCTCTAATATTAATATAATAATAATATTATATTACTATTTCTCTTTTCTCATGAATTAAGTCTGGTTCGTCAAACTGAGACTTATTACGGAAACCAAAATATAAACTCTTAACCAATACGGCTCAAAAACTAGGTTTTTCGCGAGTGTGTTGTCGAGCTTGCCTCAAAAGAGGTTCTTGCTTAGAGATGACATAATGACAATGAGGATTGAGATACTTGATGATACAGTAGAGATGTTCCCTTCACTGATCTTACGGAGAACTCCGTGTCTTCAGAAAAGATCTCACGTACTCGAAAACTAGGTTGTTACAAGGAATGGCGGTTTCCATCAACATTGAGGGGGACACCTCCATGATGGAGAGGGATGAGTACAACCGAGATGTGAAGAGATTCTGCATCGATGACAAAGCCAGGAGTAGCGTCGAAGTCGGGCAATTCGATGACAGGGAAGCAGACTATCGTGAAGGCGGAGGATAGATCAATGTTAGTGATGGTGGAGGGAAAAACAACGACGATGAATGGTGAAGATTCATTCCGTCGCATCCCTCCGTTAATGGCCAAGCCACCACCACTCATAGTGGTTCTCTTCCCTTGGGAGCAGAGGATGAAACAGCGACTACTTGT
>NC_029791.2:64672183-64680313 GCF_000816755.2 Arachis ipaensis | reverse complement strand
ACAAAAAGAAGAAAGACGGAGAAATAGGGACATGAGCTGGATGATAGTGCTGGGCGTAACGAAGGGGGACCGAAAGCGGTGCAGATTGCCGGTTCCTCCCTGTGAGCTCACGACGACCGGCAGCGTATTGGTTGGAGCTGTGGTGGCTGATTCCTTCCTTATCTTCACCTTCAGGAATGAAAATGAAGGGAAGGTATTGCCCCCTCCTAACGAGTTGGGCCCCTAGTTGGTGTGCTTAACCGAACTTCAATATTTGTGGGGTTGGTCAACTATTGAGCCAACTCCCAAAGAAGATTATTTTGATATTTTAATGGGCCTAACATTTTTTAAACAATGGAATTCTAGTGGTAAATTATTTTTATTTTAAGTAGTAGCATAGAAAATTTAATTTTAGGATTAATGATTTCTTTTATTAATAAAAATTTGTATTTAAAATTTTAATTAGGATTTATATTTTTTCACAACTTTGATGGCAAAGTTGTTTTATTTATAGTGTGGGAATTGTAACACCGTAGCTATCAGAATGTCACGCTTCCTGCTGCCACACTCTTATAGATAGGGTATTACGACGACTCTTAACATATTTAATATTAAATATGAGTCTGTTTACAACTTTAAACCGTATAATCTCTCAAAAAGACTTTTTAGCTTAAAAACATAAATACGTACATACAGACCAAATACAATACTTATAAATCATATACATATAAACATACATATTATTAATTTACAAGCCTGATAAACCCTGTTTTTAGGGTTTATCTTGTGTGGATTTTGAGGGCTTTATCAATGATCTTTCACACTTATTCCTATAAAAATGCAGGATTTTGTGTTCCTTCCCAACTTTGCCTCATGGATGAAAATATGCTTCTTTTACATTAAAGTTGATGTATTTTAATCATCCTCCATTACCATTCGATGTCGTGATCCGTTTGTTAAGTGATTTCAGAGCTTATAGGGCAGGGATAGTCTAGAGGAGAGGAAGGAAGCATGCATGAAGGGAAGGAGCATGGAAAATGAAGCTATGGAATTTTAGCGCCGACGCGTACGCATGCCTTGCGCATACGCGGGATGCACGCCACCAAGCCAGTGCGAAGAAGCCAAAGCCAGAGCCGGTGCATCTTCATGGCTAGGCCAGATCCTCAGGGATGCGCACACACGCCTGATGCGTGCGCGTGGATTGTAAAAGCTCCAGGGACGCGTACGCGTCAATGCTGCACGTGACTTTTAAAGAGAAAACGTGACCAGCGATTTCGGGGCAGTTGCAGACCTTGTTTGGAGCAGAATTCTGGTGGGAAAAGGCATAAGAAAACCAAATATTGAAGGGATACACATCTATTGACTCATTTTTAGATATTTTTAGTTGGAAGTTACATTTTTAGAGAGAAAAACTTGAACTTCTCTCTAGCTTCTCTCTAGGGTTTAACCTCTCAAATTTAGAATTCTCTTGTTGAATTTGGTGAGATCTATTGTCAATTCTCTTCTACTTTGCTTCCAATTGTAGATCTAGATTCTCATACTCTCAAATTAGTTCTTGTTGTTCAAGTTACTTATAGATTTTAGCTTTTGGATGTTGTTACTTCTAATTCTATCGATACATTGAGGTAATTCAAGTTCTTAGCCTTCAATTGTTTGATTGTTGTTAATCTCTTTTATCTTTGAGTTCTCTTTTATTCTCAATTTTACAATGTCTCTCATTGCTCTCCAAGTGTTTGAGAAAATGGCAACTTTAACTATGGAGTAGACTTTTCCTACTTGGCTTGGAAGTTGAGATATTGGAGACACTTGAATTATTAATGTCTTTTGTTGATTGTCAATTGGAAATTGTTAGTTGATTTGCATGTCACTAAAGCTAGACTTCCTTAGGGTTAGGCTAGGATTTGTGAATCCAAATTGATTACTTTCACTTGACTTTCCTTAATATTAGAGGTTAACTAAGTGAAGCAATAACTAATTATGATTACAATTGATAGAAATAATGATGATAAGAAATCCAATTCTCACTTCTAGCCAAGGTCTTTATATAGTTTGATTTTCATTCACACTACTAGCTTGTTCTTTTCTTATATGAAACTCCAAACACCAATACACTTTCTAATCAACAATGTACACCTTGGAGCACTCCTAGGGAGAATGAATCGAGAGTCATACTCTCGGTTATTGATTTTGGATTGTTTGATGAGGAATTGCGTGTCCGTTTAGACTATACTACGATTGGATTCATTGATAAATTCTACACCAGCATAAAATCACTCATCAAAATGGCGCCATTGCTGGGGAATGCACATGATTGCCACGTTGTTGATTAGTGTAGATATGTGAATATGTACATACTTACATTTTGTTTGATTGTTTGTGTTAGTTTGTATTTTTCTTGAATATTGTCATGAGCTCACTATATCTCTCTTTGAATGACGCGTTTCCTACCTGATCCGAGCTTAGCTAGATTTGATCTGGAAATAGAAAGAACTTTACTTTATCTTAGACAAGCTCGAAGATGGTTAGCCTTTGGAGGTGGTGAAAAGGTCCCTACCAATTCACCTACCGTATCCGAAGTTGATTCCGAATCGTCATTCAAAGAAGGCATAGTTTATTCTTCCATAGACACTACTAATAACTCTTCTATTGATCTAGGTACGGATACCATGGCCACCCCAAGGTGAGTGATAAACCACTATTTTATAGTTTATATTGTGTTTAATTGTGTGGTTTTTGTCATGATCCTTACCCACTTATTCATCAATTTAGCATGCATTTAGATTTCCTTCCTAAATTCAGTACATGTTTGAAAATTACTTCCTAGAGACTTTAATTATTTAATTTTAATTCTCATTTATTCTATTCGATGCCGTGATCTGTGTGTCAAGTGTTTCAGGCTTTATAGGGCATGAATGAGATGGAGATTGGAGAGGAAGCTAGCAAGAAAATGGAAGGAACACAAGAATTTGAGGAGATAACCAGCGAGAAGTGACGCGGTCGCATGGCTCACGCGACCGCGCGAAGGAGCGCAAATTGCAGTGACGCGGCCGCATGGCATGCACGGCCGCGCGGATTGGAAAGCGCAAGCGACGCGGTAGCGTGGACGACGCGAACGCGTGGAGAGAAAAAAGCGCAAGCGACGCGTCCGCATGGATGACGCGATCGCGTGACATGTGCGATCTG
Organism: Arachis ipaensis; assembly: GCF_000816755.2. Classification (NCBI taxonomy): domain Eukaryota; kingdom Viridiplantae; phylum Streptophyta; class Magnoliopsida; order Fabales; family Fabaceae; genus Arachis; species Arachis ipaensis. The sequence goes on along the minus strand of NC_029791.2, from coordinate 64,677,151 downwards.
CATAATCTGCAGAATTCGCTGGGGGCGATTTTGGACCTTATTTCGGCCCAGTTTTCGGCCCGGAACAGCAGACTAGAGTCAGAGGATATGCAGAAATAAGACAGACATTCATTCAGTAGTTTTTAGATCTAGTTTTACTCTCTTAGGTTTTTCTCTCTAGGTTTTTAGGATTCTAATTTTGAATTGATATGAGCATTGGAACATTGAGAAGAGTTATTTCCCTCATCAAGACTTCGTCATTCTAGTTCGTTTTCTTAACTTGGTTTCATTCTTCCATGTTCTTTACTTTTTTCAATTTTGTATTTGAATGCTTTTATGATTAATTAATGCAAGGATTATTTCTTTTTAATTCAATTTCAATTCCAATAATCATGTATTCTTTTAATTCCCTTTCATGTGCTATGGATTCTTTATTTACAATGCGTGAGTAGTTTCCTTACTTGATAGGGAGTTGATTAAAAGAAACTCTTGAGTTGGAAGGATTGAAGAAAAAATTTGTAGTTGGCTTAAATGTTGGATTGCTATCCTGTCACCAATGCCAATCCCTTTGAACTAAGTGGGTTGTAACTTGTGAACAGATCTGGCATTCCAACTTGTTTGACTTTCCCTTACCTAGTAAAGGATAACCAAACAGAGTAACCGTTAATTATAAATCAATCTTAAAAATCACTCCATCAATGATAGAGATTCTAACTAATCAATTCCCAGTCAAGGCTTTTCTGAAAGTGAATCTGAGGAAGAAACGAGCCCCCGTTCTACTGATTCGGTTGTTTTACGTGCAGAAAACATGGCAGCTAGAAGAGTTACCATTCAGGAGGAAGGAGCTCCTGATTTTACAATGCAACCATTTCAAGCGCATCATCCAGCGGTAGCTACAGATTTTGAAATAAAGACCGCACTGTTAAATTTGATGCCCAAGTTTCATGGCCTACCTGCTCAAGAGCCTATCAAGCACTTGAGAGATTTCCAGGCAGCCTGTTCTACTGTCAGGCGTGATGGCACTGATGAAACTTCAATTCTGCTGAAAGCTTTTCCGTTTTCTCATGAGGGAAAAGTAAGAGAGTGGTACTACACTCAACCTCTAGCAAATGTATCCAACTGGGATACACTCAGAAAGGAGTTTCTGGAGAAATTCTTTCCATCTGAAGTTACTGATAAACTGAGGAAGGATATCTCTACAATTGTTCAGGATGACAATGAGACTCTCTTTGAATACTGGGAGCGCTTCAATAATCTTCTGGAAGCATGCCCCTACCACATGATTGACAAGATCGTGCTACTCAGCTATATCACACAAGGTATGAGGCCCCAAGATAAGACCACATTGGAAAGTGTCAGCAATGGGTCTATGAAGAAGTATAAGACCACTGATGAAGCTTGGCAATTGATCAGTGATTTAGCTGAATCTACTCGGAACCACAGACAGAAGCAAGGCCGTTCAAAAGCCGTTGCAGAAGTATCTTCTAGCAGAGAGACTGCTGCTCTAACTCAAAGCATCTGTGAGATGACCAACCTGCTGAAGCAAATGCAGTTGAATCAACAAGCTCAGCAAACTCAACCGCAGCAAAACCAACAACTAGTCCCACAAAGAATTTGCGGAATTTGTGCTGATTACAGCCATTACACTGATGAATGCCCGCAGCTCCAACAAGAAGACAACATGGTGGCATCCACTCACAACTTCTATGACCGCCCCAACCAAGGGTACAATCAAAGTGGAAATAATAACCATGGATGGCAGGACAATTCAAACCAGAATTGGAGGGACAACAATAACATGGGAGGCAGAGATAATCAGGGAAATCAGAGGTGGAATAATAACAACAACAGAAAACAAAATCAACCTTACCGAGCACCTCACCTGAGGCAAAACCAAGGACCACCGAACAATCAGCAACAAACCTCTCAATTTACTCATTCTTCTGTATCTTCTAATGAAGATTTATTACAAGCTTTTGAAAAAAGACAACTGGCCATGGAAAGTACCATCATGAACACTATTAACGCCAGTCTGAATGGTCTCACCTCTACTCTGCAAGCTTTTATGACACAGCTTGGTTCAACACAAAATTCCAGCAACCAACCTTCAAGCACCACTGAAATCCCCTCTCAATCGTTACCCAATCCAAAGGGAGGCATTAATGCCATCACCCTGAGGTCCGGAACCACACTGCAGGAGAGGAATCAGGAGGAACCAAGCTCACCAGAATACGCCTCAGCTGAAGAACTACTTGGAAGACCATTCCTGAAGACATCAAAATTCAAATTGGATGCTTTTTCAGGAACATACTCCTTTGAAATAGATGGCCACATAGTGATCTTCAATCTGAATGGAGTCATTAACAACCCCCCAGAAGATCGTTCTATCTTCCAGTGTGATGTCATAGACGAAAGTGTGGCTGAAGTTCAAAAAGAAGAGTTTGAAGAGAGGCACACTGGACAAGGTCCGAGTGTGGGGACCCTCTTAACTGACAGTGAGGGCACTTTGCCATTTTCACGAGCTCCAGATAATCCAGAGCCTGTCCATGATCAAAAATTAGAATTGAAACCTCTTCCTCCACACCTCAAATATGCTTATCTCGAGGACGAGCAGAAGCTTCCGGTTATTATTGCAAGAGAACTGACTTCTCAACAAGAAGAGCAGCTACTTGATGTGCTAAGGAAGCATAAGAAGGTAATTAGGTGGAGTTTGGCAGACATAGTGGGAATCAACCCTCAAGTATGCGAGCACAGGATATTTTTAGAAGAGGGAGCAAGATCTATCCGTCAACCCCAGAGAAGATTGAATCCCACCATCTTGGAAGTTGTCAAGAAGGAGGTGACCAGACTATTGGAGGCCGGTATCATATATCCCATTTCAGACAGTGAATGGGTAAGCCCAGTACAAGTGGTGCCCAAAAAGTCCGGAGTCACTACCGTGAAGAATGAGCATGGAGAGCTCATAGCAACTAGAATTCAGAATGCTTGGAGAGTCTGCATTGATTACAGGCGTCTCAACCAAGCTACCCGTAAGGATCACTACCCACTTCCATTCATTGATCAAATGCTGGATCGCCTGTCAGGTAAATCACATTACTGCTTTCTAGATGGTTACACAGGTTATTTCCAGATTCATATAGCTCCTGAGGATCAGGAAAAGACTACTTTTACATGTCCTTTAGGGACCTATGCTTATAAGAGAATGCCCTTTGGCTTGTGCAATGCACTAGCTACTTTTCAAAGGTGCATGATGAGTCTTTTCTCTGATCTTATTGAGGACTGTATGGAAGTTTATATGGATGATTTTAGCGTTTATGGTGATTCTTTTAGCCTTTGCTTAGATGGGTTATCTAGAGTATTAGATAGATGTGTTAATACAAACCTTGTATTGAATTTCGAAAAATGCCACTTTATGGTAAAACAAGGGATTGTATTAGGACATGTGGTATCTAATAATGGCATTTCTGTAGACCCAGCAAAGGTGAATGTTATTTCTAGTATACCTTATCCCTCTTCTGTGAGGGAAGTCCGTTCGTTCCTTGGCCATGCAGGTTTCTACAGGAGATTTATTAAGGACTTTAGTAAGGTAGCACTTCCCTTATCCAGATTACTGCAGAAGGATATTGAGTTCGAGTTCAGTGAGGATTGTAAACAAGCGTTTGATAAGCTGAGGACCGCTCTAGCTCAGGCTCCAATTGTGAGAGGACCAGACTAGAGCCAACCATTTGAAATCATGTGCGATGCTTCCAACCATGCAGTAGGAGCAGCGCTGGCTCAGCGTGAATGTAAGGATCCTTTTGTTATTGCCTATGCATCTAAGACTTTAGACACTGCCCAGTCCAATTATACTACTACTGAGAAAGAGCTACTTGTTATTGTTTTTGCTCTGGATAAATTCCGGGCTTATTTACTTGGTACTAGAGTAGTAGTGTATTCGGACCATACAGCTCTAAAGTATCTATTAGCTAAAAAGGAATCCAAACCAAGACTTATACGTTGGATACTGTTGTTACAAGAATTTGATTTAGAAATAAAGGATATGAGTGGTAATCAAAATTTAGTAGCAGACCACTTGAGTCGCCTTGAACATATTAAGGATGATTTTACTCCTATAGATGATAATTTTCCTTTTGATAACCTACAAGCAGTATCTGAGGTAGTCCCTTGGTATGCACCTGTTGCTAATTATTTAGTTAGCCGCACATTTCCTCCACATCTTTCTAAACATCAAAGAGACAAGCTGAAAAGTGAGTCTAAATATTATATATGGAATGACCCATATTTATGGAGATGTGGCGCTGACCAGATAATTAGACGTTGTGTGCCTCAATCAGAATTCCAGTCCATTTTAGAGGCCTGTCACTCATCTGAGAGTGGAGGACATTTTGGCCCTCAACAAACAGCTAGAAAGATCTTAGACTGTGGATTCTGGTGGCCTACTCTTTTTAGAGACGTTGCTGAGTTTTGTAAATTTTGTCAATAATGCCAGAAATTTGGTAACATATCCAAGAGGGATGAGATGCCTCAACAATATATGCTTTTCTGTGAAATTTTTGATGTTTGGGGCATTGACTTCATGGGTCCATTTCCAAATTCTAGTGGATATTTTTATATATTGTTAGCTGTGGATTATGTTTCCAAATGGGTGGAAGCAATTCCTACCCGCACTGATGATGCTAACACTGTTGTTTCCTTTGTGAGAAACCATATTATATGCCGCTTTGGATCACCACAAGCGATCGTGAGCGATCAAGGCACCCATTTTTGTAACAGGAGACTAACAGGATTGATGAAGAAGCATGGAATAATCTATAAAGTTGCAACAGCTTACCATCCCCAAACTAATGGGCAAGCCGAGGTGTCGAACAGAGAAATTAAGCGTATCTTGCGAAAGATAGTGAAGCCTCATAGAAAAGACTGGAGCACCAGGCTACAAGATGCACTGTGGGCATACAGAACAGCATACAAGACACCCATTGAGATGAGTCC
>NC_029791.2:64627305-64672164 GCF_000816755.2 Arachis ipaensis | reverse complement strand
CCATCGACGCGTCCGCGTGGCAGGGGGAGTAAAGAAAAATAAAAATGAATAGAAAGTTACGCAGGAGGAGCGCTGGAGTCGTGCCAATGGCACAAATTACCCCACGCGACTGCGTCGCTGACGCGATCGCGTCGCATGGAAATCATGGCCTCCCACGTGACCGCGTGCCCCACGCGGCCGCGTGCTCTGAGTTTTCGACGTAAAAGGGTGCACAGTCGCATTCTGTGCGAGAGTGATACTAGATTGGTGCTGGAAGCACAATCCTTATCACGCGACTGCGTCGCCGACGCGGCCGCGTCACCCATTTTATGACGCGCATTCATGCGATCGCGTGACCCACGCGATCGCGTCACCCCAATTTGGCAATTGAATTAAATTGAACAGAGAGTTGTGCTGGAGCGAGGCTGCACTCGCGCCAGACGCATAATATGGGTCACGCGACCGCGTGACCGACGCGATCGTGTCCCCCTCCCTGACGCGCACCCACGCGAACGCGTGCCCCACGCGGCCGCGTCACATGCGCCGCACAGCTCAACCTAAAATTGCCACATATCTTATCTTCTTCTCCTCCAAATCCTAATTTTTCTTTTCCCTCCTTCTTTCTTCCTTCCCCCTTCCCCTTTCTATCTCACATTTCACTCTCTATCTCTCTCACCATCATTAACAAGGTTTTACCTTCTTCTTCTTCCTTCTTCTCTTTACTATCATTCTTATTATATTATGTATATATATTATTATTTTCTTTTTCTTTTCTTTTTTCTTTTCAAATTTTTATTTTTCTTCTTCTTCTTTTCTTTTCTTTACATGGTGTTAGAAACCTTTTGAGTCATCATCCCTCATTATATGCTTGTGGATTATTGCAAATTATTTGACAATTATTTTTCTCCCATTTAAGGGATTGCTTGCATGTTCATCTTCATATTTTCAATACCCTAATCACCATGCATGCTATGTGTTTGTGAAAAAGCCCATGTGGCATTATGCACTTCTCTATGTTACTATACTATTCAATGCTTGATTTTCACAACTTTCCCTTATTATTTTATTAATTGAATTCAATTGTCAATACAAACGTGATGGTTTGTTACAAAGTAATGCTTGGTCTATACTACTCATGCCCTTTGCCAGCATGCCAATAAACACCTTGCATTCACTTGTCTTTTTATGCACTAGCTATTATTGATGGCTTTTCATATGTACTCGAGAACATGTGTTAATGTCATCTACATTTTACTGTGCATCATTCACCCTCTTTTCCGTTTCCTTCCTTGCTGTATCTCTCTTTAAATTTAATTTTATTTCCCTTCCCTTCTTTCAGGATGGCCACCAAGAAAGGAAAGGAGAAAGCAACTTCCAAACCACCAGCAAGAAGAGAAACTAAAAGAGCATTAGTGGCAGAGCCTTCTTCAACCGCAGTCAAGCCCTCAACAAAACAAGTCAAGAGGATAATAAAGGTTGACGAAAAGGAGAAAGCCTTTCCAGCAAAGGACGCTGCGCGATTTTCCAATCGCTACTGTGAGCAGATGTTCCCTATCCTGGCAGAAAGGAACTATAACAATGAATACCTTCTTATCCTCTCGTCCAATATTGCCACCTTTGTTGAGCCGCAAATTGAGCGAGGACAATGGGGTTTCCTACGGAAACAGCCAAGGCAGGTCAATCTTTCTTGGGTAGTTTAGTTCTACTCCAACTTCTACATGCCAACCCTGCAGTCTGTTTATGTCCGGCAGAAGCAAGTCCCCATCACAGAAAAGGCCATTCAGCAAGCTCTGAGTCTTCCCCCTATTCCAGTAGGAATGGACGCTTTTCAAGAAGCCGCCCTTCAGCGCCAGAGATACCAATTCGACTGGGACTCCATTCTCGGAGTCATCGCATTACCTGGCAGTCGTTGGATCTACGGATACCACCGTACCCGCCCTAAGAGAATCTTGGCTTCAGCACTTACCTTGGAGGCTCGCGTATGGGCACAGATCATGTCCCATTACGTCTTTCCGAGCACTCATGAGTCCTCTTTCACTACAGACATGGCTGTTCTACTATGGTGCATCCTTACAGACCAACCTCTGAATCTCTCAAGATATATCCGGAATGCTATGGAACACGTACAAATTGCGGGAAACTTACCTTTCCCCGCCTTGGTCTCAGATCTTGTCTCAGCAGCCGGAGTCTCCTACAGAGCTGGGGACACCAAAGCCATGCTTCCACGGGATGATCAATATGTCCCTAACGGGAAATACCTCAGACTCTCAGCAGCCACTACAAGCCTTCCTACTGCTCCAGTTGAAGATAATCCTTCTTCAACACCACAAGCATCTACAACTGAAAAATTGCTCCAGCAGATAATCGAACGGTTGGATCGGCAGGAACAGAAAGCAAAGATGAGAGAGCGCCGTAACGAGCGCCGATTCAAACACCTCAAGGAGCTACTCAAGGGACACTTCAGAGACTTAGACACCCCGGACTCCACTTCCTTTACTAGCACAGGGAGCCATGACGGTCCCGATGATGGAGATACTACTACCAGCCCACCCATGTTCCTGACAGATGGCACCGAGGACGGTGCAAAACCTTAAGTGTGGGGAGGTCGGTCAGTACCTGACTTCCGAAGGTAATTTCTCTTCTCTGTACACCAATAATTAGGATATTTTAGTTAGATTTTCTTTCTTTTATAGAATGGAATAAATTGCATAGGTTAGAATAGTTGCATGCATGTTCTACTTGATTGAAAAGACAATAAGTTTCTTTTAAAAATCTATCTTTGGAATAAAATTTCACTAATTTTTCAAAATTTTTATGATAAATATGCTTGAGTTGTATTTGGAATATGATGTTTGAGCTAAAGAACACACAACCTGTGAAAGATTTGAGCCTTTATGTATGGTTACATTATTTAACCATAATTATTTTATTCTTGTGTGTTTACTTCTCTATGATTTTAATCTATATTTTGTTTTATCTTATATGTCCAATATTTATTATATTTACATGCTTGCACATGATTGAGGCCATTATTTGTTTAAACTCACTTATCCAAATCAAGCCTACCCTTTTCAGTTACCCTTGTTAACCACTTTGATCCTTTAAAACCCCATTTGTTCTATATTTTACCACATTACTAACCTTAAGCTGAAAAACAATTGCATATCCCAAATTGAATCTTTGGTTAGCTTAAGATAGAATTGTGTGTGCTAGTTAAGTATGGGAAATTGTGGGAACAAAAGTTGTTAAGGGGATGTGTCATGAAAATTTAAAGGGAATTTGGATACCTATTCATGTGAAACTATAAGAATAAAAAATCTATGTGCATTGATAAGCTTTATTTATTTCAATTAAAAAAATGATGATAAACAAATAAATAAGGGGACAAAATTACCCCAATGTTAAATTCAGAATTCAAAGATCAATGCACATATGATAGAATTAAAATACAAAGTTGAAACATGAGTATGGGTTGAAAAAGGGAATTACGGGTAGCTAGGCATGAATTTAAAAGTATATAGAATATATGTATATTAGGAGAGAGCTTAGGTTAATTAAAGATTCAATTTATAAAGCTCACTTAGCCATATGTATACCCTTACCTGCACCTTGACCCCATTACAACCCTGAAAAGACCTCATGATGTTTGCATTGGTATATTAACTGTTGTTGATTGGTTAGGAGAAAAACAAAAGTTAGAAAACATGACTAGAGAAGAATAGAGTGATTACCTTATACACTAGAGATTAGAGCGTACATACATTATCGGTGAGGGTTCAATGCTTGAATTTTCATGTTTCCTGCTTTCATAAGCTATCTTCTTGCACTTTTATCGGTTTTATTGTATAATGATAGAATTAGTAGAATTTGATTTATAATTGTTTTGAAGGGCTTATTTACTTTTGATCAAGTGGACAATAATCATATAGTTGCATTTATTTATATATGTAGGATTGTATTACATTTCATGAGTTTCTGCATGTTCATATCTGTGTGTCAAGTGTTTCAGGCTTTATAGGACATGAATGAGATGGAGATTGGAGAGGAAGCTAGCAAAAAAATGGAAGGAACACAAGAATTTGAGGAGATAACCAGCGAGAAGTGACGCGGTCGCATGGCTCACGCGACCGCGCGAAGGAGAGCAAATCACAGTGACGCGGCCGTATTGCTTACGCGGCCGTGCGGATTGGAAAGCGCAAGCGACGCGGTAGCGTGGACGACGTTAACGCGTGGAGAGGAAAAAACGCAAGCGACGCGTCCGCATGGATGACGCGATCGCGTGACATGTGCGATTTGCATAATCTGCAGAATTCGCTGGGGGCGATTTTGGACCTTATTTCGGCCCAGTTTTCGGCCCGGAACAGCAGACTAGAGTCAGAGAATATGCAGAAACAAGACAGACATTCATTCAGTAGTTTTTAGATCTAGTTTTACTCTCTTAGGTTTTTCTCTCTAGGTTTTTAGGATTCTAATTTTGAATTGATCTGAGCATTGGAACATTGAGAAGAGTTATTTCCCTCATCAAGACTTCGTCATTCTAGTTCGTTTTCTTAACTTGGTTTCATTCTTCCATGTTCTTTACTTTGTTCAATTTTGTATTTGAATGCTTTTATGATTAATTAATGCAAGGATTATTTCTTTTTAATTCAATTTCAATTCCAATAATCATGTCTTCTTTTAATTCCCTTTCATGTGCTATGGATTCTTTATTTACAATGCGTGAGTAGTTTCCTTACTTGATAGGGAGTTGATTAAAAGGAACTCTTGAGTTGGAAGGATTGAAGAAAAATTTGTAGTTGGGTTAAATGTTGGATTGCTATCCTGTCGCCAACGCCAATCCCTTTGAACTAAGTGGGTTGCAACTTGTGAACAGATCTGGCATTCCAACTTGTTTGACTTTCCCTTACCTAGTAAAGGATAACCAAACAGAGTAACCGTTAATTATAAATCAATCTTAAAAATCACTCCATCAATGATAGAGATTCTAACTAATCAATTCCCAGTCAAGGCTTTTATTTATATTATTTAAAATTCCTAAATTTAAATTCCAATTTACTTAGCTCAACTTCTTAGAACATCTGATTAATAAAATAGCACACTTTTCTGCAACTCGTTGGGAGACGACCTGGGACTTAAAACTCCCAGTAATTTTAATTTAAACTCTCTGTGACATATTTCTAAATTGATAGGCAGATTTTCGGTGAGTTAAGAACTATACTTGCAACGTAACCATTTTAATAAATTTTTAATTCACCAGCTTCTGCTTCCCATCAGTGAGTCACTCTCAAGGAAGCCGGTGCTCTGGATTTTGTCCTTCAACCTACTCACATCCGTCATCCAAACTTGAATGCCAATTTTGAGCTTAAAACGGCTTTGATCAATCTTCTTCCCAACTATCAAGGACTTCCCGCATAAGATCCTATTAGACACCTTAAGGCTTAAGGACTTCCAAGGTGTATGCTCAACTACTAGGCGGGAAGGCTCTAGTGAAGTTGCGGTTTGGTTGTATGCTTTTCCTTTCTCTATCGAAGGGAGAGCTAAGGAGTGGTTCTATTCTTTGCCAAGTGAGATTGTTGGTGACTGGGACTTGCTTAGAAGAGAGTTCTTAGACAAATTTTTTCCTGCGGCGGTGACTGATAAGTTGCGGAAAGAAATCTCATGCATTGTCCAAGGTGAATTGAAAACTTTATATGAATATTGGGAGCAGTTCTGAAAGCTTCTTGACTCATACCCCAACCATATGATTGATACTCTTGTGTTAATAAGCTATTTTTGTCAAGGAACGAAACCACAAGATAAAATCCTCCTAGATGCTTCAAGCAATGGTTCTTTGACAAAATATAGAACAGCGGAGGAGGCTTGGCAATTGATCTCCGACTTGGCCGAGTCCACCTTGCATGCTAGATAAAGAAGCAATCACCCTAGAGCCGTTAATGAAGTCTCTTCTAGTGGTGAGACCACCACCCTTACCAAAACCTTGTGTGAGATGACAAGTCTTCTAAAGCAATTCCAAGTGAATCAACAACAACCTCCATTCCATCAACAACCTCCACCACCTCCTCAACACCAACAAAGCCAATAATTGGTCCCCCAAAGAGTATGCGGTAATTGCTCATGCTACTCCCACTACACGGATGAATGTCCGAGTCTCTAAGAAGATAACACTCTAGCGGCTACTCATAACTTCTATGACCGCCCCTTCTATGATCGGCCTAATCAAGGATACCATTCACAAGGGGGCAATTTCAACCAAGGATACCCCCAACAAGGAGGCAATTACAATCAAGGGAGTAACAACTTTAATCAAGGTTGGAGAGATAACCAAGGTTGGCGGGATAATTATCAACAAGGAGGTAGGGACAATGGAGGCAACCAAAGATGGAACACCAATTATTCATAAAACCGATATTCACAAAACCAACCACATCAACAACTAAACCAAGGAAGAAACTACCAAACCTACCTACCACCTCATAGGCAACCACCTCAACCCAACCAATCACAAGCACCTCAAATCACCTATCCTTCCTCTTCCTCCAATCGAGACGAAACACTCTGATCCATTCTCCAAGGGCAAAAAGAACTCCAAAATACACTCAACTCAAGCCTCAATGGCCTTACGTCTACTGATGCACCACTATTTCGTGGTACATCTTGTACTTAATTAAGTGAATTTTCTCCACTAAACTCACACTTATTCATAGAATTCGCATATTTTACATTTTCCTTCCTGATTTTGTGCTATGATTGAAAACATGCTTCTTTGGCCTTAAATTTCCTATGTTTAATCCTCTCTTATTACCATTCGATGCCTTGATATGTTTGTTAAGTGATTTTAAGGTTTATAGGGTAGGAATGGCTTAGAGGATGGAAAGGAAGCATGCAAAAGTGGAAGGAATACAAGAAACTGAAGGAACTGCTAAAGCTGTCCAGCCTGACCTCTTGGTACTAAATCGACCATAACTTGAGCTACAGAGGTCCAAACGAGGCGGTTCTAGTTGAGTTGGAAAGCTAACATCCGGGGCTTCACAACAATATATAATTTGCCATAGCTGCTTCAAAGATAGGCGACGCGCACGTGTGACCTGGAGAAAATTCAATCCACACGTACGCGTGGACGACGCGTACGCGTGACTTCGCAGCGTGCTGGATGTATCAAAAATTGTTGGGGGTGATTTCTAGGGTGTTTCTGACCCAATTTTTGGCCCAGAAAACACAAATTAGAGGCTATAAAGTGGGAGAATCAATCCATTCATGGATACAACTTTCATATACAAAAATTTAGGTTTAGATGTGGTTTTCTAGAGACTCTCATCATTTGGCATTAACCCAACCATATTTTAAACTCTTTTCTATCTTTGTTTCTGGGTTACTTTTCTTATTTTTCCTCTTCTTTCAAGATGGCCACCGAGGAAGGGAAACGGAAAACTTTTACATGGGGCGACCGACAAGTCCATCTGCACAATTTTTTCGAGAAACGCATCAGTTGGAGCGATCTATCCACTTGCACATCTTAGCATGCACCGAGGATGGTGCAATCTTTAAGTGTGGGGAGGTCAATACCGATCTCCATGGGTTAGTTATTTTCTTCCCAACACCAATGTCTTATTTTCTTTATTAGTTCATTGTTGCATTTACATGTTTGATTGCATATTTTCTTGATTTTGTGCATATTTTACCACTACTTGATTAAAGTAATAAATTTCTCTTTCAAGATCCTTTTTATAGTATTTCACTAATTTAAATTAAAATTTTTGTGTTAAAACTTGTTTGAAGATTGTAAATTGGAACATAGTTTATAGCTAAGAACACACAACCTGTGAGATTTGAGCTTAATTACATGGTTACACTATTTAACCATAATATTTTAATTCTTGTGTGTTTACTTCTCTATAATTATGATCTTTATTTTGTTCCAGTCTATATGTCTATTATTTAGTGTATTTACATGCTTGCATATGATTGAGGCCATCATTTGTTTTTGCTCACTTATCCCAAATAGCCTACCCTTCCATTTACCTTTGTTAGCCACTTTGAGACTTTTTAATCCCTATTTGTTCTATATTTTACCACATCACTAGCCTTAAGCGGAAAAACAAGTAATCACCCCAATTGAATCTTTGGTTAGCTTAAGATAGAGATTGTGTATCAACTAAGTGTGGGGAAACTGTGGGAACATGGGTTAATAAGGGGACATGTGAGACCAGAAAAATTAAAAATCTATGTGCATTGATAAGTTATGTTTATTTTTTATTTAAAAAAATAATAATAATAAAAAAAATAAAAAAAGAAAAATATCCAAAAAATATTCAATAAATAAGTAATTAAATAATGGGAAAAAATTACCCCAATGCTAAGTTAAGTTAAGGAAAAGATCAATGCATATGTGATAAAAATTAAAAGAAAGGTTCATGCATGAGTATAAAATGAAAAAAGTGGGAATTATGGGTAGCTAGGCATGAATTTAGAGTTACATAGAGTGTGTGTGTGTTTAGATGAGAGCTTAGGTTAGTCAAAGATTCATATTTTAGCTCACTTGGCTATACACGTATCCTCACCTTTACCTTAGCCCCATTACAACCCTGAAAAGACCTCATAATGTTTGCATTGGTATACTAAATATTTGTTGATTGGTTAGATGAAGAACAAAGTTTAGAAAGCATGATTAGATAAGAGTAGAGTGATTAACCCTAGATACTTGAGTGATTAGAGTGCATATACACCACCAGTGAGGGTTCAATGCTTGATTCTATGTTCCCTGCTTTCATGAGCTATCTTCTTACAAGTTTACTTGTCTTTTATTGTATAATTTGAATTAGTGAAATCTGATTTATGTTTGTCTTGAAGAGCTTATTTACTTTTAACCAAGTAGGTAGAAACATCTTAGCATGTAGCTGCATTTATATAGATAGGTTGCATTTCATACATTCTACCACTCCTCTTCACTCCTTTATAGCTTCTCTTGAGCTTAGCATGAGGACATGCTAATGTTTAAGTGTGGGAAGGTTGATAAACCACTATTTTATGGTTTATCTTGTGCTCAATTGAGTGTTTTTTATCAATTCTTTACCCATTTATTCATATGATTTGTATGATTTTATGTTTTCCTTCCTGATTTTGTGCTATGATTGAAAATATGCTTCTTTGGCCTTAAATTTGCTATGTTTAAATCCTCTCTTATTACCATTCGATGCCTTGATATGTGTGTTAAGTGTTTTTAGAGATTAAAGGGTAGGAATGGCTTAGAGGATGGAAAGGAAGCATGCAAAAGTGGAAGGAGTACAAGAAACTGAAGGAATTGCTGAGCTGTCTAGCCTGACCTCTTTGCACTCAAACAGTCATAACTTGAGCTACAAGGGTTCAAATAAGGCGGTTTCAGTTGCGTTGTAAAGCTAACATCCGGGGCTTCGAAATGATATATAATTTGCCATATCTGCCCCGAAGATAGGTGACGCGCACACGTGGATCATGTGCACGCATGACCTGGCAAAAATCCAATCCACGCTCACGCGTGGACGACGCTCACGCGTGACTTTGCCGCCTGCTGGACGTATCAGAAATCGCTGGGGGCAATTTCTGGGCTGTTTTTGACTCAGGTTTTGGCCCAGAAAACACAGATTAGAGGCTATAAAGTGGGGGAATCAATCAATTCATTAATACAACTTTCATATTCACAATTTTAGGTTTTAGATGTAGTTTTAGAGAGAGAGAGGCTCTCTCCTCTCTCTTAGGTTTTAGGATTAGGATTTCTTCTTCTTCTCAATTTCAGGTTCAATGTTCATTTAAATTATTAATGCAAAGAGTACTTTTTCATTTAAATCTATTATATGTTTAATTTTTTCCAATTGAATTTTAATTACCATGTTCCCTTTTATTATTTTCAAGGCATTTTTATTCGAGTAGATTTTTTCTCCCTTTGCTTTGGTTGAGTAATTGGTGATACTTGAGTTATCAAACTCATCTGTTGATTGAAAATTGGCTTTTGCTGATTGATTTGGATCCCTCTAAAGCTAGTCTTTCTGTAGGAGTTGACTAGGACTTGAGGAATCAAATTGATTAGTCCACTTGACTTTCCTTTATTTAGTAAGGGTTAACTAAGTGGGAGCAATAAACAATTCTCATCACACCTGATAAGGATAACTAGGATGGGATTTTCAGTTCTTATACCTTGCAATGGTTTTCATGATAATTTACTTTAATTGTTGCCAGTTTATTTTCCTGTTTCCTATTTCAAAAATCCAAAAATATACCTTTTTCCATAACCAATAATAAATCATACTTCCCTGCAATTCCTTGAGAGATGACCCGAGGTTTCAATACTTCGGTTATCAATTTTATTGGATTTGCTTAAGTGACAAACAAGTTTTTGTATGAAAGGATTATTGCTTGGTTTAGAAACTATACTTGCAACGAGAATTTATTGTGAATTCTAAACCATCAATCTTTCGTTCATCAATCTTCCCCGGCAACGGCGCCATTTTTTGACGAACTGATTTTTGTATGGTCTAGAATTTTATGAAAATAATCACGTTGTAGGTATAGTTTCTAAACCAACAAAGAATCCTTTCGTACAAAAGTTTTGGTTGTCAAAAGTAATAAACCCAGTAAAATTTATAACCGAAGTATTCAAACCTCGGGTCGTCTCTCAAGGAATTGCAGGGAAGTATAATTTATTATTGTTTATGGAAAAAGTATCTTTTTGGGTTTTTTTTTAAGATAAGAAGCAACAATAGTAAATGGCAATGGAAACAAACTAACTATAAAAACTCTTGGCAATGTATGAGAACTGGAAATCCCATCCTAGTTATCCTTATCAGGTGTGATGAGAATTATTATTGCTCTCACTTAGTTAACCCTTACTAAATAAAGGAGAGTTAAGTTGGGAGCCAATGCAACTTCTATTCACAAGTCCTAATCCTCTCCCTTGGGAAGGATTAGTGTTAGTGGCTAG
Organism: Arachis ipaensis; assembly: GCF_000816755.2. NCBI lineage: Eukaryota > Viridiplantae > Streptophyta > Magnoliopsida > Fabales > Fabaceae > Arachis > Arachis ipaensis. The sequence goes on along the minus strand of NC_029791.2, from coordinate 64,661,234 downwards.
AGAGCCAATCACAAATTAACTCTTGAGTCTCCCAACTCAAGGGTCTCCAAATATTAATCAACCCCAAAGTCAAGTTGAGGCCTACTCTAAAATAAAAGAAAGTATTAATATCATAAATGGAAGAAAGCAATCATAAATCTAAAATACCTCAAATTGCATTAAATAGAAAATCAAATTAAACATGAGAATTCATAAACTAAATAGCAACATAAAGTAATCAAAAAAGGAAACAAAAAAACTAGAATACTAGAACAAATAAAAGTAAAAGAGAAACGAAATTAAAGGAATATTGAAGAACTTATTTTCTTTTAACCAAGTAGGAAAAAATCTTTTTAGCATATAGTGCATTCATAAGTTGCATTGCATTGCATGAGTCTTACTTTCCCTTATTTAGTCTTTTAATCTCCTTAAGCTAAGCATGAGGACATGCTAATGTTTAAGTGTGGGGAGATTTGATGCACCACTATTTTGTGGGACATCTTGTACTTAATTGAGTGGATTTTATCCACTAAACTCACACTTATTCATAGAATTCGCATGTTTTACGTTTTCCTCCTGATTTTGTGCTATGATTGAAAACATGCTTCTTTGGCCTTAAATTTCCTATGTTTAATCCTCTCTTATTACCATTCGATGCCTTGATATGTGTGTTAAGTGATTTCAGGGGTTTATAGGGTAGGAATGGCTTAGAGGATGGAAAGAAAGCATGCAAAAGTGGAAGGAATACAAGAAACTGAAGGAACTGCTAAAGCTGTCCAGTCTGACCTCTTGGTACTAAATCGACCATAACTTGAGCTATAGAGGTCCAAATGAGGCGGTTCCAGTTGCGATGGAAATCTTACATCCGGGGATTCGTAACAATATTTAATTTGTCATAGCTGCCTCAAATATAGGCGACGCACATGCGTGACCTGGAGAAAATTCAATCCACGCATACGCATCGTCCACGCGTACGCGTCATCCACGCGTACGCGTGACTTTGCAGCGTGTTGGACGTATCAAAAATTGCTGGGGGCGATTTCTGGGCTATTTCTGACCTAGTTTTCAGCCCAGAAAATACAGATTAGAGGCTATAAAGTGGAGGAATCAATTCATTCATGGATACAACTTTCATATACAAAAATTTAGGTTTAGATATAGTTTTCTAGAGAGAGAGTCTCTCTCCTCTCTCTGGGTTTTAGGATTTAGGGTTTCTTCTTTTTATTTCTTCTCAATTCCAGGTTCAATGTACCTTTAATTTAGTTTCTCTTCTACTTTTATTTGTTCTAGTATTCTAGTTTATTTGTTTCCTTTGTTGATTACTTTATGTTGTTATTTAGTTTATGAATTCTCATGTTTAATTTGATTTTCTATTTAATTCAATTTGAGGTATTTCAGATTTATGCTTTCTTTCTTCCATTTATGATATTAATACTTTCTTCTATTTTAGAGTAGGCCTCAACTTGACTTTGGGGTTGATTAATATTTGGAGACCCTTGAGTTGGGAGAGTCAAGAGTTAATTTGTGATTGGCTCTCTGGCCACTAACACTAATCCTTCCCAAGGGAGAGGATTAGGACTTGTGAACAGAATTTGGCTCCCAACTTAACTTTCCTTTATTTAGTAAAGGATAAGCAAGTAGAGACAATAACCTATTACTATTAATCTTGAGAAATCCGACAAGGATAGAACTTCCAATTAATCTTCTCTTAGTCAAGGCTTTTTATTTATTTTAATTACATAAAACCTCTTGTTAATTTTCATTGCTTCAACTTATAATCATTTATGTGCCCATTTTCCAAACTCCAAATTTCCCAAAAAACTCATAACCAATAATAAATACACCTCCCTACAATTCCTTGAGAGACAACCTGAGGTTTGAATACTTCGGTTATTATTTTTAAGGTTTGTTACTTGTGACAACTAATTTTTTGTACGAAAGGATTTTCTGTTGGTTTAGAAACTATACTTTCAACGAGGATTTATTTGTGAATTTCTTTACTAGCAAAAATCCGTTTGTCAAAATGGCGCCATTGCCGAGGAATTGCAAACGTGTGCCTTGTTATTGGTTATTGTAAATATTTGCTTTTTCGTTTCTTTGTTAGTGTTTTTAGTTTTAGGAGTTTATTTTCATTAATTTTTATTTTCTTTAGCTACTATAAATTCTCACCCCTTTGGTTTCAACTTTGGTTCCAATGTTGTTGTAAGGAATGGAAACTATAATGAGAACAGGCATCAAGGTTGGAAGAATCAAAGATGGGAGGAGCCACAAGGATTTGATCAACCCTCTTTGCAACAACCCCCTCCAATACGCTATAACCAATAACCATTCTGTGATGCATACTAAGACAATAGTTGTGGTGAACCCTTTCGTGACAAACCACCTCCACCAAATTACTATGGTCAAGAGCCATTCCAAGGTGCGTACCAAGATGATAGATATGGTGGACCCCTTTGTGGTTACCAACAAGCCCCATCATATGCCTATGAACCACCTCCTCAACATAGCTTTGAACTACCATACACACAAGCCACCTACAACCATTCACCTCCATATGACCCTAACCCTTATCCACCCCAATTCCAATCCAATTACCCCCAAGAACCACCACTTCCATATGCACCATGTCCATATCCATCGACCCAAGAATCACAGGCTCGCCTCAAGAAAACAGTAGATCAATTTCATGCAACCCTTCATCAATTGGAACAAGCGATAAATCAATTAGCTTCCCGACGTTCGAACACTCAAGGAACCCCCATGGCTTCATGTGGAGAATCTAATGAAGAACATAGCATGGAGGAGACACTAGAAACTCCGGTGGACAGTGAGCAGCATGACTTTGTATTGGAACAATTGGAGGAAGCCGTAGTCGTTAAAGGGAAAGAAGTGGTCGAAAACTTAGGAGATGCAGAACGTCCATGGGAAAGCCCAGTCATAGAACCCCTTTCTAAGGATTTTGAATTTAATGTTGAGGAGGGTGTACAACCTCCAAGGCATATCATGGTTGAAGACTTTGAAGAGGATGATCAAGAGATGGATTCAATCATTGATGAATTCTTATCTACATTTGAATCCTCTCCCATTGGACTTGACATGGAGATTAAAGAAGAAGAAGCACAACCTCCCATGCCCTTGGTGAACAATGAAGAAGAGATCGAATTGGAAGAAAGCTACCAAGAGGAAGAGGTTGAAATTGAAGAAGCTTGCAAGGAGGTGGAAGTTGTCAAGGAAGAGCTCAAGGGAATGGAGCTGGAAATCACCTTGCCAAAATTGTTGGAGACCTCTCCCCCAAAGCCATCACCATCCATTCCTTCATTCAAGTGGGTAAATCTTTCATCTCTAAGCTTAATTAGCCCACTTGAATATGCTTTGCCTGAGACGGATGGGCAACTTAGAGCTCTTTGCTTTGTTTTTATTTTCGTTTTTAATTTTTATTTGCTATTATGAGTTCTCACCCCCATCGCTTTAAGTTTGGTTCTAATGTTGTTGTAAGGAATGGAAACTATAATAAAAATAGGCATCAAGGTTGGAAGAATCAAAGATGGGAGGAGCCACAAGGTTTTGATCAACCCTCTTGGCAACAACCCCCTCCAATGCACTATAACCAACAACCAAAATGATGACTATGGTGGATCCCCTTGTAGTTACCAACAAGTCCTGCCATATGCTTATGAACCATCTCAACACAAATCTGGACCACAATACTCACAAGTCCCATACCACCAAACACCACCATATGACCCTAACCTATATCCACCACACCAACCACCATATGAACCACACCTAGAACCACCACCTCAATATTCACCATCTCCATATCCTTATCTAAAAGAACCACCTTCCTATTATGAACCCTTTCTCCAAAATAATGAACCCTCATATCCACCCCAATCTCCAATGGATGACATCCTTCATGATCTTCTTCAAGGGCAAGCGAAGATGAATAGGGATGTACTGGAATTAGCGACTGCCTTAACCGAGGTAGTAAATCAATTAGCTTCCAAACATCTGAGCACTCAAGGAACCCCCACGGTTTCATGTGGAGAATCTACTGAAGAACATAGCATGAAGGAGACACTAGAAACTCCGGTGGATAGTGAGTAGCACGACTTGGTATTGGAGCAATTGGAGGAAGCCGTGATCGTTGAAGAGGAAGAAGTAGATGAAGACTTGGAAGATGTGGAACCTCCATGGGAAACTCAAGTCATAGAGCCCCCTTCTAAGGAGTTTGAAATTGATGTTGAGGAGGATGTACAACCTCCAATGCATATCAAGGTTGAAGACTTTGAAGAGGTTGATCAAGAGATGGATTCAATCATTGATGAATTCTTATCTACAATTGAATCCTTTCCCATGGGACTTGACATGAAGATTAAAGAAGAAGAAGAAAAACCTCCCATGCCCTTGGTGAACAATGAAGAAGAGATTAAATTGGAAGAAAGCTACCAAGAGAAAGAGGTTGATATTGAAGAAGCTTGCAAAGAGGTGGAAGTTGTCAAAGAAGAGTCCAAGGGAATGGAGCTGGAAATCACCTTGCCAAAGCTGTTGGAGACCTCTCTCCCAAAGCCATCACCATCCATCCATTCATTCATTCAAGTGGGTAAATCTCTCATCTCTAAGCTTAATTAGCTCACTTGAATATGCTTTGCTTGAGACGGATGGGCAACTTAGAGCTCTTTGTGGCTATAAGAGCAAGCGTGAGATGGTTAGTGGTAGGAATTGTCATGCAAGGTTCAATATGGTTGCATGCTCCAAATTAAAGTACAAAGGTTGTTACAATTCTCAATTGAATGGGTCTAGGAAGCTGTTTGGATGTCTCAGTGAGAATTTCAATTGCGTGCCACCCGGATGGAATCATGATTATCAACAAGAAGCCGGGTGCAAAAGCAAGGTCTGGGACCCCGGAATTCAGTCTCGAAATCAACACTCTTGGGGCCTTGTCACTTGCTTCAACTTGCTTGAAGGCTTTCTGCACCTAGTTTGGGATCCCGAAGGCCATTGGAATTACAAACATTGGTGGAGATTCCTGGATGAGTTCAAGCACAAGCCACCATGATAAGGAACTCATCAAATGTCCAACTTAAGGACTTTAACTAAAAGTGCTAGGTGGGAGACAACCCACCATGGTATAGTCCTTCTTTTTTTATTTTATTTTATTTTAATTTTACTAGTGTTCATTCATAATTTCTGCATATTCACCTGCATTCTGCATACTGCATAAAAAAAATGCACGCGACGCGTAAGCGCCGCTGACGCGTCCGCGTCACAAGTGCATTAGGAAGAAAAGAAAAGTGAACAGAGAGTCACGCGAGAGCGTGGCTGGAGGTGTGCCTTAGGCACAAATATGCCCACGCGACCACATCGCCGACGCGGCCACGTCATTTGAAAAATAGCTTCCCCACGCGTCCGCATCACCCACGCAAACGCCTGGCTCTGTAAAATTGACATAAAGGGGTGTATGGCAGTATGTTGGGCTGGAATGGGGCTGGACTCGTGCTGGAAGCCCAAGCCCTCCCACGCGAACGCGTTTCCCATGCGGCCACGTCGTTTTCCAAAAATGGCCATCCACGCGATTGCGTCAACCACGCAACCGCGTCACCCCAAAAATTTGGCAAAAAGAGTATCGAACAGAGAGTTGCGCGAACGCGAGGCTGCACTCGTGCCAATCGCACAAATCCAGCCACGCGATCGCGTGACCCACGCGTCTGCGTCACTTGACTTTATCACACACCACGCGACCGCATCACTCACGCGTCTGCGTCGCCTGCGCCGCACAACTTATCCAAATCAGCGCCAATTATCTTATCTTTTCTTTTCTAATCATAATTTCTTCTATCTTTCCTTCTTTCTTCTTTCTTTCTTACTTTATCTCTTTCACTTCTCATTCTTTTTCAGCTTCATTCTATTTTACTTAATTTATTTACATACTTTCATTCATTACATTTTAATTTTGTGCATAGTTTTACTTTCTTTTCTAAATTTATTACTTTTCTGTTGGTGTTGAATTTTCTTATTTAACTGTTGCATCTTCTCTTGAATTATTTTGGATGCTTAGTGACTTGTTTTATTCTGATTGGGTAATATTATTTAAATCAATGCCAATCTTTTATATCTGTATTACTTTTGCATTGACATGAATTTATATTATGTCTCCTTCCCCACTCTCTTCCCCATTGTTGCAAATTTTGCACCATTGGTATGCCATGTGCTTCTATTGTTTTCTCACGTACATGTTGAAGCTTCCATGTAAATGAGAACCTTATCAATTGGCATTAACCCACCCATACTTCATTTATTTTCTTATCTTTATTTCTGGGTTACTTTTCTTCCCTTTTTCTTTCAGGATGGCCACCCGGAAAGGAACCGGAAGACGTTTACATAGGGAGACAAACAAGTCCATCTGCACATTCTATGGAAGAAAAGCATTAGTTGGAGAAACCCGTCCACTTGCACATCTTAGCATGCACCGAGGACGGTGCAATCTTTAAGTGTGGGGAGGTCGATACCGATCTCCATGGGTTAGTTATTTTCTTCTCAACACCAATATTTTACTTTATTTGTTAGTTCATTGTTGCATTTACATGTTTGATTGCATATTTTCTTGATTTTGTGCATATTTTACTACTTGGTTGAAGTAATATTTTTTTTCAAGAAATTTTTATAGTATTTCACTAATTTAAAAATTGAAAAATTTGTGATAAACTTGTTTGAAGTTGTATTTGGAACATAGTTTAAAAAGCTAGAACACACAACCTGTGAGATTTTGAGCCTAAGTACATGGTTACATTATTTAACCATAAATATTTTATTCTTGTGTGTTTTCTTTTCTATGATTGCAATCTTTGCTTTGTTCCATTCTATATGTCCACTATTTAGTGTATTTACATGCTTGCATATGATTGAGGCCATTATTTGTTTAGCTTACTTATCCCAAATAGCCTACCCTTTCAATTACCTTTGTTAGCCACTTTGAGCCTTTTAATCCCCTTCTGTTCTATAACCACATCACTAGCCTTAAGCAGAAAAACAAAAGTAAAAATCCCAAATTGAATCTTTGGTTAGCTTAAGATAGAGATTATGTATCAACTAAGTGTGGGAAAACATGGGAACATGGGTTGATAGGAAAGGATTAAATTAATAAGAATAATCAGAAATTTGGGAGCATGCTCATGTGAAACCAAATTAAACTAAAATACCATGTGCATTGATATATGTTGTGTTTTTGTTTCAAAAAAAATCCAAAAATATTCAATGAATAAATAAATAAATAAGAGGATAAAATTACTCCAATATTAAGTTTAATAAAAGATCAATGCACATGTGATAAAAATTAAAGAAAATTTGGTACATGAGTATGGGAATTATACAAAAGTGGGAATTTTGGGTAGCTAGGCATGAATTTAAAAGTATATAGAATGTGTGTATAGGTGAGAGCTTAGGTTAGTCAAAGATTCATATTATAGCTCACTTGGCCATACATATATCCTCACCCTTACCTTAGCCCCATTACAACCCTGAAAAGACCTCATGATGTTTGCATTGGTACATTAAATACTTGTTGATTAGTTAGATGACGAACAAAGTTTTAGAAAGCATGACTAGAGAAGAGTAGAGTGAATAACCCTATACACTTGAGAGATTAGAGTGATATACACTACCAGTGAGGGTTCAATGCTTGATTCTATGTTCTCTGCTTTCATGAGCTATCTTCTTACAAGTTTACTTGTCTTTTATTGTATAATTTGAATTAGTGAAATCTGATTTATGTTTGTCTTGAAGAGCTTATTTACTTTTAACCAAGTAGGTAGAAACATTTTGCATTTAGCTGCATTCATACATTCTACCATTCCCCTTCACTTTTATAGCTTCTCTTGAGCTTAGCATGAGGACATGCTAATGTTTAAGTGTGGAGAGGTTGATAAACCACTATTTTATGGTTTATCTTGTGCTCAATTGAGTGGTTTTTATCAATTTTTCACTCGCTTATTCATACTAATTGCATGATTTTACATTTCCTTCCTGATTTTGTGCTATGATTGAAAACATGCTTCTTTGGCCTTATATTTGCTAATATTAATTCCCTTTTATACCATTCGATGCTGTGATATGTGTGTTAAGTGATTTCAGAGATTACAGGGCAGGAATGGCTCAGAGGATGGAAAGGAAGCATGCAAAAGTTGAAGAAATACAAGAAATTGAAGGAACTGCAAAGCTGTCAGCCCGACCCTCTCCACTAAAATGGTCATAACTTGAGCTATAGAGGTCCAAATGATGCGGTTTTACTTGCGTTGGAAAGGTAACATCTGGAGCTTCGATTTGATATATAATATGCCATAGTTACTCTGCCGATAAATGACGCGAACGCGTGATCCACGCGGACGCGTCGCAGTGGCAAAAAACCAGCGTGTTTGAATTCGAAACCAGTGAATTCTGGGCTGTTTCTGACCCAGTTCTTGGCCCAGAAAATACAGATTAGAGGCTATAAAGTGGGAGAATGCATCCATTCATCATACAACTAATCAAGCTTTAAAATACATTCATACATAGTTTTAGGATTTAGATATAGTTTTTAGAGAGAGAGGCTCTCTCCTCTCTCTTAGGATTTAGGTTTAGGATTTCTATTAGGATTAGGCTATGATTTCTTCAATTACAAGTTCAATGTTCCTTTGATTTATATTTCTCTTCCATTTTTAGATACTCTAATGCTTTTATTTGATTTAAGTTGCCAAATTGGCCTATGAACTTTTCATGTTAGGATTTTCTTAACTAATGCAATTTGAGGTATTTTCAGATATATGATTTTAATTTAACTTTCTACATTCTTGGCTTTGGTTGATTAATTGGTAACTCTTGAGTTGTCAAACTCTAGTCTTTCCTCAGGAGTTGACTATGACTTTAGGTGTTAAATTGATTTATCCACTTGACTTACCTTCATAGTTAGATGTTGACTTAGTGTAAGCAAAAATATAATTCTCATCACCATTGATAAGGATAACTAGGATAGGACTTCCAGTTTTCATACCTTGCCAAGAGTTTTCTTAGTTATTGATTTACTAATTCCTGCAATTTATTTCTCTTGTTCAAACCTTTTCAAAACCTAAAAATACTGTTTTCCATAACCAATAATAAATCATACTTCCCTGCGATTCCTTGAGAAGACGACCCGAGGTTTAAATACTTCGGTTTATAAATTTTATTGGGTTTGTTACTTGTGACAACCAAACATTTGTACGAAAGGATTTTCTGTTGGTTTAGAAGCTATACTTACAACGCGATCATATATTTGTGAATTTCTTTACCGACAGGAAATCCGATCGTCACTCTCCTCTCTTTCCATTTCTCTTACTTGCATTTCATCTTCTCCATTCCTCTCAAGGTCATATTCTTTTCCACCCTCTTTGTATTCACTTGATGCCTTTCTTTCTTAATTGCATGTCTTTATTTTCTCTTAATTCCCTCAATTGCACTTTGTCAAAATTTTCTCTTGTTTATTTGCTTTATTCTTTTTCTTTGCTATTTTCTATGGGTGTTGAAATTTGAGTTACCTCTTGCTTTGATGGGTTGATTTGCTATCCTTTGAATCCATTATGATTATGTGATCTGTTTTGATGATTGGGTATGTCATTTGGGGCTTTGCACCTTTGCATGTATTCAATGTGCCTATGGTTTGAATGTTGCACACTAAGTGTTTGTTGAATTGCACCTATCACATTTTTAGTCAATTTTGACACTACACTTTCAAGTTGGTGCTCTTCTACCAATACACTTGCCTTCCTATCGCACATTGAGCTCATTGCATTTTATCTTTACCACTCATATGTGCATACCCATAACTTTCTTCCTTAGGACATATTGCAAGAATTGTACTCTAACCTTCTCTAACTCCACTTTATTCCTTTAGCATACCTTATTGTCTTGAAGTTAGATTGGGTATTGATTTTCTTGCGTTTCCTTTCCCTGTCTTGCATATGTCATTCGGGGTTGTTAGCGATGCCTGAGTTTGTCCCTCTCATGCCTTACTTGCATGCCTTTTTCACTCTTGCATCCCATGCTAGTGTATTGCTCCGTACTTCCATGGTTGCCTTGCTTGCGTGTTACAGCTGTCATGTTTGCACGATACCTTTTCTTCTATGGCACCTTTTTCTCACTAGCATGTTATAATTCGAGCGTGATCTCTTTGAGTTTAATGTCTTCTTTTTCCTCACCTTATTCAGATGGCCATCAAGAAGGACAAGGAAAAAGAACAAAAGAAACAGCCTTCCAAAAGGGCGCCTTAAAAAGACACCGCCAAAGCACACCACGCGCCCAAGGCTAAACCTCTCCCCAATAAGGCGCGAAGCATCATTAAGATTGATGATCAAGAGAAGGATAACCCCGCGAGAGATCCCACTAGGTTTCCCAACCGCTATTGTGAGCTAATGTTCCCCATCATGATTGCATGGAATTATCATTCTGAACTCCTCCTTAACCCTCCGGGTCATGTAGTTCAGTTTGTCATACCTCGCATTGAGCGACGAGGATGGGGCTTTCTCATGCGGAGACCACAAGAAGCCAATCTCTCATGGTTGGTAGAGTTCTACACAAATTACTTCTCACCCTCTCTTCAGACTGTTTTCATGCGCCGGAAGCAAGTTCCCTGAGAAAGCTATTCAAGAAGTACTCCGAGTCCCACCCGTACCGGATGAGGTAGATGGTTACTAAGAGGCCCTCCGACAGCGCGATGACTTTGCTTATGTTTTTGATTGGGATGCTGTCCATCGGGTTATTGTCGAACCAGATACATTTTGGACCTGAAGGCGCCTCCAGCCTCGACCTAAGGGCATTCTTGTGCGTTATCTGACCGTAGAGGCTCGGGCATGGACCCAGATATTGTCTCATTATGTGTTTCCCAGCACTCACGAGACGTTGATCACTGCGGACCTTGCCTTGCTAGTTTGGTGTATACTCACAGAGCGGCCGGTTAACATTGCTCGTCTCATCCACCAAGCCATGGGTCATGTTCATGCCAAGGGTAACCTACTTTTCCCAGCCTTGATGACGGAGCTAGTTGCTACTGCTGGTGTTCCCCGGGAGACTAAGGATCAGAAAGCGATGATTCCGGTAGAGGGCGACGTGGTCCCAACCGGAAAATATCTCAAGCCTCCGGCAGAACTCAAAACCCTTGATATAGCTGTCCCCTCGGTTCTCCCTACCACTTCTTCTACATCACAAGGATCCTCCCACCAACGGCTTGAAGACCTCCATAAGAAGATAGATAGATATGAACGGCAGAACCAATGCCCATATGCTTACATAAAGAAGATGTTAAGTTGTGTAACTCCTTCTATGGATGAACCGGAGATCTCCATATCCACCTCGTACTTAAGTGAAGGAAGCACTCACGAACGGGATAGTGGAAGTTCCAAACCCGACCAACCCTTGCACCTTGCTAGTAGCACGGAGGACCGTGCTAAATCTTAAGTGTGGGGAGGTCGTTCGACCAATCTCTGGGGGTAACAATTTCCTCTTTCAACACCAATATTAGCTAGTTGTTGCATTGCATGATAGGTTGCATGATAGTTAAAATTTGTACATATTTTATCACTTCTTTTTATGTTAGGACTACTTGGTTAGGGTGATGATTTCTTCTCCAAGAAACTGTTTTAGGGCACCTACCAATTTGAAATTTTTTTGTTAAACTTGCTTGAAGAATGTAACTTGGAACATGGATTTTGAGCTAAGAACATAAGCAAATGAGATTTGAGCCTAATGATGTGGTTACATCTTATAACCACTTTTCTTCCTTCTTGTGTGCAATTGTTCTCTTTTTGTGATTGTGATCCTTGATTTGTTTGATTCTTTATGTCCATTATTCCTTGTATTCATGAACTTATATGATTGAGGCCATTGTTTTATTAGCTCACTTACCCAAAAAGCCTACCTTTTACCTTCCATTGTTAACCAATTTTGAGCCCATGCTTGACCCAATTGTTCTTTATTTTAGCACATTACAAGCCATTGTTTTGTTTGATTCTTTATGTCCATTATTCCTTGTATTCATGCACTTATATAATTGATGCCATTGTTTTATTATCTCACTTACCCAAAAAGCCTACCTTTTACCTTCCATTGTTAACCAATTTTGAGCCCATGCTTGACCCAATTGTTCTTTATTTTAGCACATTACAAGCCTAAAGCGAAAAACAATAAAAGTCCCTTGTTTGGATCTTTGATTGGCTTAGGCTAGTGAGAGTGTTCATTATTCAAGTTTGGGGAAGATTTGGGAACATTGGTTGGGATAAAAGAATGCTTTGTATTTTATATATTTGGGAATTGGGTATATGCTCATGTATTAATAAAATGTTAGACCTTATGCATTGGTGCTTTAGAAAGAAAAATGAGAAAACAAAAGAAAAAGAAAAGGAAAAAAAATGAATATATATATATATATATATAGAAAATGAGAAAGAAGAAAAGAGAAAAGCAATAAAAAGAGGGACAAAATGCCCCAAGGTAAGTTCAATAAGAATCAATGCATAAGTGTTGTGAAATGAAAAGAAAATGTATGAGTATGTGAAAAAGTGAAGAATGGGTAGTTAGATTAGAACTTAATTTTATAGGTTATATAGGTTAGGTGGGAAAGTCTAGGTTAATCAAAGATTCAATTCTAGTCCACTTAACCATATATGACCCTACCTTGACCCTAGCCCCATTACAATCCTTGAGAAAGTCCTCATGATAATTGTATGCATGCATTGAGTAAATGTTGATTGTTAGATGAAGAACAAATTTTGGAAAGCAAGAAATAGAGGAGAATTGAGTGGCTAACCCTATACACCGAGCGAATAGAGTGCAAAACACTTCCGGTGAGGGTTCGAAGCCCAATTCCTTGTTTCCGGCTCTCACGGGCGTTCTTCATGCAAGTCACGCACATCTCACTTTGATGTTTGAATTGGTAGAGTTCATATATCACATTGTCATTTTGCCCTACGAACTTATGTATGTTCTAGGAAGATTGACTTGCTTTTAACCAAGTAGATAGTGGCATTCATCTTAGTTGCATTCATATAGGTAGGTTGCATCCCATAAATCTTATTCTCTCATGATCCTTTGGTCTTTTGCCTTTCTTTAGCATGAGGACATACTATAATCTAAGTGTGGGGAGGTTGATAAACCCCGTTTTTAGGGTTTATCTTGTGTGGATTTTGAGGGCTTTATCAATGATCTTTCACACTTATTCCTACAAAAATGCATGATTTTGTGTTCCTTTCCCAACTTTGCCTCATGGATGAAAACATGCTTCTTTTACATTAAAGTTGATGTATTTTAATCATCTTCCATTACCATTCGATGCCGTGATCCATTTGTTAAGTGATTTCAGAGCTTATAGGGCAGGGATGGTCTAGAGGAGAGGAAGGAAGCATGCATGAAGGGAAGGAGCATGGAAAATGAAGCTTTGAAATTTTAGCGCCGACGCGTACGTGTGCCTTGCGTGTACGCGTGGATGCGCACCACCAAGCCGGCGTGAAGAAGCCAAAACCAGAGCCGGTGCATCTTCATGGCTAGGCCAGATCCTCAGGGACGCGCACGCATGCCTGACGCGTGCGCGTGGATTGTAAAAGCTCCAGGGACGCGTATGCATGCTGTGCGCGTACGCGTCGATGCCACACGTGACTTTTAAAGAGAAAATGTGACCAGCGATTTCAGGGCAGTTGTAGACCCTGTTTAGAGCAGAATTCTGGCGGGAAAAGGCATAAGAAGACCAAAGATTGAAGGGATACACATCTATTGACTCATTTTTAGATTTTTTTAGTTGGAAGTTACATTTTTAGAGAGAGAAACTCCAACTTCTCTCTAGCTTCTCTCTAGGGTTTAGCCTCTCAAATTTGGAATTCTCTTATTGAATTTGGTGAGATCTATTGTCAATTCTCTTCTACTTTACTTCCAATTGTAGATCTAGATTATCATACTCTCAAATTAGTTCTTGTTGTTCAAGTTACTTGTGGATTTTAGCTTTTGGATGTTGTTACTTCTAATTCCATTGATACATTGAGGTAATTCAAGTTCTTAGCCTTCAATTGTTTGATTGTTGTTACTCTCTTTTATCTTTGAGTTCTCTTTTATTCTCAATTTTACAATGTCTCTCATTGCTCTCCATGTGTTTGAGAAAAGGCCAACTTTAACTATGGAGTAGACTTTTCCTACTTGGCTTGGAAGTTGAGATATTGGAGATACTTGAATTATTAATGTCTTTTGTTAATTGTCAATTGGAAATTGCTAGTTGATTTGCATGTCACTAAAGCTAGACTTCCTTAGGGTTAGGCTAGGATTTGTGAATCTAAATTGATTACTTTCACTTGACTTTCCTTAATACTAGAGGTTAACTAAGTGAAGCAATAACTAATTGTGATTACAATTGATAGAAATAATGATGATAGGAAATCCAATTCTCACTTCTAGCCAAGGTCTTTATATAGATTAATTTTCATTCACACTACTAGCTTGTTCTTTTCTTATATGAAACTCCAAACACCAATACACTTTCTAATCAACAATGTACACCTTGGAGCACTCCTAGGGAGAACGACTCGGAAGTCATACTCTCGGTTATTGATTTTGGATTGTTTGATGAGGAATTGCATGTTGGTTTAAACTATACTACGATTGGATTCATTGATAAATTCTACACCGGCATAAAATCACTCATCAAAGCCTTGCATATCAAAATTCCTATCCCTCCTACAAAAATTGTAAAGATGAAGGCGAGGGAAAATGTAACTAATGCAACACAAAACATCATATAAACAGAAACGAAATAAACTCTTCCGAACTTCACCATCCATAGCCTGAAAAGGAAAAAACCTGTAGGGGAGTGAGAATATCTCCTCGCTAGTTCTCACTAATGGGTTAGAGAATTGTTATAATAAGATACGTATAATAAAACTGTTTTCAATATACAATGATCATTGCCTGCCTTATGTATCTTTTCAAAAACAAAAGATTTACATTAAAAAATTTGAAATCATTTCAAAAAGAGAAATCCGTTAATTCATCAAAAATCCAAAACCTTTTTCCTTTTGTATCAAAAATTAAAACTTTTCTTAGACAGTATGAATGACCAAGCTATTCTGAGCATAAGTTCATTAAATCTATGCTGAACTAGTTTGATTTTTCATACTTTACTAAACTAAAAACATAAATCAGTCATGACCATAGGCCCAAACAACTCAATTAACATCCAATTCACTACAATCCACTGAAAATTTCAGTCACAAACACAAGTAAGAGGGTTCAAACACAATCTAAGTAGTTACATCAAGTACGACAATTAATAGTTAAACATAATTATTCACATAGGCAAACCAATTACAATATGCACACCCAAACAATGTCACATAAATACATATGATGAATGCCTGCCCTATGGCTGATGAGTCTCATCTATTGGTTATCAAGCCAACCTGACATGTTTAGCTACTAAACCTTGGACAGTCCCTCGTACGCGCATCCCCAAGACTCTATGCATAACTTTTTCAAATTGATAAATAAATCCTGCTCATTGGGGGAACCTTTCCAAAGATTTATAAGTGCCCGGTCACCCTTGCAACGTAGAGTCAACAAAGTATCGAGTCTCAACCCGGAGCGGGTGGTGGCAAGCCACTGCGCTTACCTAGGAAAAGTCGTATCTCAGATAACTGGAAATGCATAAGCCATATTATCATGCATATTCATTCATAACCATTCATAATCATTTATTCATTATCATTTTCGCACTTCCTTCATAATCCATATCAAGTCAAATCATCATTCATGCCATATATAAGTTTTTCCTCAAATCACTTTTCTTTGAAACCAAAAATCAAACTCATTTTTGTCTCAATTTCAAAATCATTATTTCTCAAGTTATTTCAAGCTCATAAGCCACTTTTTCCTCAAAAATATATTCCTTTTTCAAAACAGAGCCACTTTTCACAACATCTTTCCAAAACATTCAAACAACTCCAAAACCAAGCCAAAATTTAAAATCTCTTTTGACAGGCTCAAAATCATTCATCCTAAATCATAATTTAGTAATAAAATTCCTCAGTAGAGTCTCAAGACTTTAGGGGAGAATAACCTAATTCATTTCCTTAAATTCATTGAAAATCTCTAAAACCTTAGCTTTTTGAATTCAATAAATAAAAATAGAATTTAAACCAAACCAAGTCATGTAATCAATTACTCCGAATCAATTTTCAAAGCCATTTTTACTTAAACCAAAACTAATTTCAATTTCAATCTTAAATTTGAAGGATTTCCGAAGGCTCGGAAGTTGTTTTCTGTGCTAAATCAAAACTTAAACAATACTTTAAACTTTTCCAAAAATGTCGCAAAATTAAATTATTCAATCAAAAATTCAATTACTATGAGGTTCTCAAAAACTCATTCGAATATGCTTATTTAATTAAATTTCACAGCATAAGTATTTTCCTATCAAATTCTACCTTAAAATATAATACTTTTCTTACATATTTACATTCAAAATATAATAATTTTTCCTAATGAAATAAGTTCAAACATAAATCTTTCCTCAATAATTAATTCCAAAACTTAAGTCATTAGTTTCTTAACTAATTCAAAATAAAAGAATATAATTCTTAAATTCATAATTTCCTGAATAACGCTTCAAACAAAGTCTCGGATTTTATAGAATTTTGGCTACATTTTCCCTAAAACTTGGACTTTGCCACCCTTTTTGGGTCCTAACCAAACCAATTTTCAACCCTTTCCAATGAGTTCAAGACCAAATCAGTTTCCAATAAAACAAAATTCATACTTTTAAATTGTCAAAATCATTTCAAATCAAACTGGTGCACGAAATTGTGATCACACTTTTCACAACTCCGCACAACTAACCAGCAAGTGCACTGGGTCGTCCAAGTAATACCTTACGTGAGTAAGGGTCGATCCCACGGTGAATGGTATTTGGGAAAGAGGTATTGATGTGATTGGTCAATGGTATTTGGGGAAGAGTGTTATGGAGAGGTGTGAAGAGGAGAGAGAGTGAGTTGGGGTAGGTGGGGATCCTGTGGGGTCCACAGATCCTGAGGTGTCAAGGAATTCTGCTTCCTGCACCTTTCTGGCATTTAAACGCCCTCTGTGTGCCATTTCTAGTGTTTAACACCAACTCTGCTACCTTTTCTGGCGTTAAACGCCAGGCTGATGCCCTTTTCTGGCGTTTAACGCCCACCAGACACCCTTTTCTGGCGTTTAACGCCAGTCTGCCTGCCATTTCTGGCGTTTAACGCCCAAAATGCTACCAGACTGGGCGTTAAACGCCCATTCTGCTATCCTTACTGGCGTTTAAACGCAGTAAGCCTGTCCTCCAGGGTGTGCTATTTTTGATGCTGTTTTTTTTTATTCTGCTTTAATTTTGCAGCTGATTTTGTGACTTCACATGATCATCAACCTAAAGAAAACATAACATGATAATGGAAAACAAATGTCTATAAAGATAAATATAACTAAATACATTGGGTTGCCTCCCAATAAGCACTTCTTTAATGTCAATAGCTTGACAGTGAGCTCTTAGAGAGCTTTACAAAGACTCAGAGCTTAATGGTGGCCTCCCAACACCAAACTTAGAAGTTGAGTGTGGCGCTCTGTTTGACTCTGTATTGAGAGAAGCTTTTCATGCTTCCTCTCTATGGTTACAGAAGAAGGTCCTTGAGCCTTAAACACAAGGTAGTCCTCATTCAATTGAAGAACTAACTCTCCTCTATCCACATCAATCACAGCCCTTGCTGTGGCCAGGAAGGGTCTTCCAAGGATAATAGATTCATCCTCATCCTTTCCAGTGTCTAGGATTATGAAATCAGCAGCGATGTACAGGCCTTCAACCTTCACTAAGACATCCTCTACAAGTCCATAAGCCTGTTTCATTGATTTGTCTGCCATCTCTAGTGAGATTCTTGCAGCTTGTACCTCAAAGATCCCCAGTTTCTCAATTACAGAGAGTGGCATGAGGTTTATTCCTGACTCCAGGTCAAACAGAGCCTTCTCAAAGGTCATTGTGCCTATGGTACAGGGTATTAAGAACTTTTCGGGATTCGGTTTCTTCTAAGGTAATTTCTGCTAAACCAAGGCATTCAGTTCATTGATGAGCAATGGAGGTTCATCCTTCCAAGTCTCATTACCAAATAACTTGGCATTCAGCTTCATGATTTCTCTTAGATACTGAGCAACTTACTCTTCAACAATATCTTCATCCTCTTTAGAGGAAGAATACTCATCAGAGCTCATGAATGACAACAGTAAGTTCATTGGAATCTCTATGGTCTCTATATGAGCCTCAGATTCCTTTGGTTCCTCAATGGGGAACTCCTTAATGGTTAGTGGACATCCAGCAAGGTCTTCCTCACTGGAAATCACTGCCTCTTCCTCCTCTATAGGTTTGGCCACCTTGGTTATAGTTATGGCCTTGCACTCTCTTTTGGGACTCTCTTCTGTATTGCTTGGGAGAGTACTAGGAGGAGTTTCAGTAACTTTTTTACTCAGCTGACCCACTTGTGCCTCCAAATTTCTGATGGAGGACCTTGTTTCAGTCATGAAACTGAGAGTGGTCTTAGATAGATCAGAGACTATGGTTGCTAAGTCAGAGAGGCTCTGCTTAGAATTCTCTGTCTGTTGCTTGGAAGATGATGGAAAAGGCTTGCTATTGCCAATCCTATTTCTCCCACCATTATTATTATTGAAGCCTTGTTGAGGCTTTTGTTGATCCTTCCATGAGAAATTTGGATGATTTCTCTATGAAGGATTGTAAGTGTTTCCATAGGATTCCCCCATGTAATTCACCTCTTCCATTGCAGGATTCTCAGGATCATAAGCTTCTCCTTCAGAGGAGGCGTCTGTAGTACTGCCAGATGCAGCTTGCATTCCAGTCAGATTCTAAGAAATCATATTGACTTGCTGAGTCAATATTTTATTTTGAGCCAATATGGCATTCAGAGTATCAATCTCAAGAACTTCTTTCTTCTGAGTCATCCCATTATTCACAGGATTTCTTTTAGAAGTATACATTCAATGAGTTCCTGGGCTTCTGTAGGTGTTTTCATCAGATGAAGAGATCCACCAGCAGAGTGGTCCAATGACATCTTGGACAATTCAGATAGACCATCAAAGAATATACATAAGATGCTCCATTCTAAAAGCATGTCAGAAGGACACATTCTGATCAATTGCTTGTATCTTTTCCAAGCTTCATAGAGGTATTCACCTTCCTTCTGTCTAAAGGTTTAGACTTCCACTCTAAGCTTGTTCATCTTTTGAGGTGGAAAGAATTTGGCCAAGAAAGCATTGACTAACTTTTCCCAAGAGTTTAGGCTTTCTTTAGGTTGTGAGTCCAACCATATCCTAGCTCTGTCTCTTACAGCAAAGGGGAAAAGCATAATTTTGTAGACCTCAGGATTAACCCCATTGGTCTTAACAGTATCACAGATTTGGAAGAATTCAGCTAAGAACTGATGATGATCTTCCAATGAAAGTCCATGAAACTTACAATTCTGCTGCATTAGAGAAACTAATTGAGGCTTAAGCTCAAAGTTGTTTGCTCCAATTGCAGGAATTGAGATGCTTCTTCCATAGAAGTCGGAACTTGGTGCAGTAAAGTCACCAAGCACCTTCCTTGCATCTCCACCATTGTTGTTGGGTTCGGCTGCCATGTCTACTTCTTTTTTGAATATTTTTGTAAGGTCTTCTCCAGAGTGTTATGCTTTAGCTTCTCTTAGCTTCCTCTTCAGAGTCCTTTCAGGTTCAGGATCAGCTTCAACAAGAATGTCTTTATCTCTGTTTCTGCTCATATGAAAAAGAAGAGAATAGAAAAGAAGAGGAATCCTCTATGTCACAGTATAGAGATTCCTTTATGTGAGTAGAAGAATGGAAGAATAGAAGAATGAGGTAGAGAGGGAATAAGAGGAATTCAAACACAGAGAGAGGGAGAGGGTTCGAATTTTAATTAAAATAAAAGAAAAATATTTTTTTATTTTAATTATTAATTAGAATTCGAAATTTAAGAAAAGAAATAAAATTAAATTAAAATTTAAACAATTAGTTAATTAAAAAGATTTTTGAAAAAGTGGTTAGTTGTGTTCGAAAATGAGAAGTGAAAAAGTAGTTAGGTGGTTTTGAAAAAGATAAGAAATAGTAAACTTTTTTTAAAATTAAAACAAACAAGTCAAGTGGTTAATTGAAAAAGATTTGAAAATAAATTTTGAAAAGATCAGAAGTTAGAAAAAGATTTTTAAATTAAGTTTTGAAAAAGATATGATTGAAATTTATTTTGAAAAAGATTTGAAAAGGAAATTAAAAAGATTTGATTTTGAAAATTAAAGTTGATGACTTGACTAACAAGAAACTAAAAGATATGATTCTAGAATTTAAAGATTGAACCTTTCTTAACAGGAAAGTAACAAACTTGAAATTTTTGAATCAAAACATTAATTGTTAGTAAAGTTTTCGAAAATATGAAATAAAAATAAGAAAAAGGTTTTGAAAATTTATTTAAGAAATTTGAAAATATTAAGAAGAAAAATGAAAAAAGATTTGATTTTTGAAAAAGATTTGAAAAGATAAAATTTTTAAATTGAAATTTTTGACTTGACTAACAAGAAACAACTAAATTTTAAAAATTTTTACTAAGTCAACCCAAAATTTCGAAATTTATGAGTAAAATAAGGAAAAGATATTATTTTTGATTTTTTTGAATTAATGAAGAAAGAGAAAAACAATAAAATGACACAAGACATAAGAATTTAAGATTAAAATAACTAATGCATGCAAGAACACTTTGAATGTCAAGACGAACACCAAGAGCACTTTGAAGATCATGATGAACATCAAGAACATATTTTTGAAAATTTTTAAGAAAAGAAACACATGCAAGACACCAAACTTAAAAATTTTTAATGTTTAGACACTATGAATTCGAAAATGCATATGAAAAACAACAAAAAGCACAAAACAAGAAAATCACAAGATTAAACAAAGAAAATCATCAAGAACAACTTGAAGATCAAAGAAGAACACAATGCATATATTTTCAAAAATTTTAAGAAAATTAAAAAAATGCAATTGACACCAAACTTAAAATTTGACACAAGACTCAAACAAGAAACATAAACTTTTTTTAGTTTTTATGATTTTATTAATTTTTTTTTGAAAATAAAAATAAAAAGCTTAAACATAAAATAAAATTACCCAATCTAAGCAACAAGTTGAACTGTCAGTTTTCCAAACTCGAACAATCCCCGGCAACGGCGCCAAAAACTTGGGGCACGAAATTGTGATCACATTTTTCACAACTCCGCACAACTAACCAGCAAGTGCACTGGGTCGTCCAAGTAATACCTTACGTGAGTAAGGGTCGATCCTACGGAGATTGTCGGCTTGAAGCAAGCTATGGCCATCCTGTAAATCTTAGTCAAGTGGATTCAAATATTTTTGAGGTTTTGATAATTAAAGGATAAATAAAACATAAAATAAAATAAGATACTTATGTAATTCATTGGTGGGAGTTTCAGATAAGCGTTTGGAGATGCTTTATTGCTTCTGAACCTCTGCTTTCCTATTGTCTTCTTCCAACTATGCATGCTTCCTTCCATGGCAAGCTGTATGATCCTTTCGGATGAAAAATACCAGGTACGGTTTCTCACGGCTAATCAACTCTCGGATTTCTCGTCTCGGATGAAAAATACCAGGTACAGCTACCGCACGGCTAATCATCTGTCGATTCTCACTAGCGTCGGAATAGGATCTCTCAATCCTTTTGCACACTGTCACTGCGCCTAACATTCGCGAGTTTGAAGCTCGTCACAGTCATCCCTTCCCAAATCCTACTCGGAATACCACAAACAATGTTTAGACTTTCCGGATCTCAGGAATGTTGCCAATTGGTTCTAGCCTATACCACGAAGATCCTAATCTCACGGACTCGGTGCGTGGATTAGAGACCCAAGAAAATATACTTCGACAGTCGTCCAATGACTGCGTTGAACATCATGTAGACCGCTTGTGGTTGTCAGGCACGCGGATCTTGGCTAAGCGAGTAATGAAGATAGTGGGTGATTGTCACGGGTCACCCCTTCATTATGACTTAACTGAATTAAGTACGAGAGTATATCTTGAAGAAGAAGTAAGCGTGAATTAAAAGAGAAACAATAGTACTTGCATTAAT
The DNA here is from genome assembly GCF_000816755.2 of Arachis ipaensis. Classification (NCBI taxonomy): domain Eukaryota; kingdom Viridiplantae; phylum Streptophyta; class Magnoliopsida; order Fabales; family Fabaceae; genus Arachis; species Arachis ipaensis. Next base: position 64,639,063 of record NC_029791.2, on the reverse strand, counting down.
TCATGAAGAACAGCAGAGCTCCGCACCTTAATCTATGAGGTGTAGAAACTCCACCATAGAAAATACATAAGAGAAAAAGGTCTAGGCATGGCCGAATGGCCAGCCTCCAAAACGTAACATAAGATGATAAAATGTTAATCTCTCCATGAATACAATAGTAAAAATTACTATTTATACTAAACTAGTTACTATGGATTACAGAAAATAAGTAACTAAGTGTAGATAGTGCAGAAATCCACTTCCGGGGCCCACTTGGTGTGTGCTTGGGCTGAGCATTGAGCTTTACACGTGCATAGACCATTTGTAGAGTTAAACGCTAGCTTGGATGCCAGTTTAGGTGTTTAACTCCAGTTCTGGTGCCAGTTCTAGCATTTTACACCAGAAAAGGGTCTCTGATGGGCATTTGAATGCCAGGTTGGGCCATCAAATCTCGGGCAAAGTATGGACAATTATACATTGCTGGAAAGCCCAAGATATCTACTTTCTAATGCAATTAAGAGTGCACCAATTGGGCTTCTATAGCTCCAGAAAATCCACTGAGTGCAGAAGGGTCAGAATCCAACAGCATCTGTAGTCCTTTCTTAGCCTCTGAATCAGATTTTTGCTCAGATCCCTCAATTTCAGCCAGAAAATAACTGAAATTATAGAAATACATACAAACTCATAGTAAAATCCAGAAATATGATTTTTGCATAAAAACTAATAAAAATATAATAAAAAGTAACTAAAACATACTAAAAACTATGTAAAAACAATGCCAAAAAGGGTATAAATTATCTGCTCATCACAAAACCAATTTAGAAATCTCCAATTTTAACAAAATAAACCAATAATTCAATTAAATAGACAACCATATTCATCCAAGACAAACCAGACAACTCGTAAGACTTACATGATCACTGAAAATGCATTTCGCAAAACATAAAGTAAGTTTTTAGAAAAAAACCCTACCTCGATAAGCGAACCCATAAATCAAATGCATCACAGATTGTCGTTTCTCTTGGCTCGCAGTCAGCGGCAATCGCGACCTTCGCTCTAAACCACTTTCACAGCAACCGCAGGAACATAAAAGCGACATGCAACAAGCAGAACTCGACCCTATGTTAACAAATCTCAAGGTCTTTAACCAAACATAATAAGAATACTAACACAGGGATTTTTAAAACATAAATAGTCACTGTAATAAGAAAACAAAACAGCGGCAGCCTCGACAGTCACCTCAAGCGGCAACGGTGACCAGAACTTCGGTGACGGCGACTGTAACAACATGCAGTGACGACAACGTTACAAAAATTCAAAATGGAAACTAGAACCAAAAATACCCTTACCGACAGTGGATCTCGGCGACAACAGCTTCGTTCATTGGCAACAGAGGCATACCCAGCGGCCAGAAGTACCGGCAGCGGCGGATCTGGCAGCGACGACAGAGTGCGAAGGCAGAATGTGACAACTCCTCTTCTCTCTCACATTCGAACTCTAGACGGTGAGGAACTCCACGGTGGCAGAAGCAAGCATGAACGGTGGTGACGTCTTCCTCTCTCACTGGCTCGTGCTCGGCGGCTGATGATTGGACTTTTGTGTGATCTAGAATTCACAAATGAATTCTCGTTGCAAGTATAGTTTCTAAACCAAACAATAGTCCTTTCATACAAAAATTTGTTTGTCACTAGTACAAAGCCCTAAATTTATAAACCGAAGTATTGGAACCTCGGGTCGTTCTCTCTAGGAATTACAATAAAGTGCCTTGTTATTGGTTATGGAGCATGTTTTGGGGTTTTTTGAGATTATAGGCAAGAAATATAAATGGCAAAGAAAATAAACTAACTAACAAAGGCCTTGGCAAGGTTTGGTGGTCAAGGATCTCTATCCTAATCACTAACCACAACATGAGAATTGGCAAGGATCAACCCCATTAAGTCATCCTCTAACTAATAAAGGAAAGTCAAATGAGCTATGTCAACCCAAGTCCATAAATCCTAGTTCTACACAAATTCAATTAGTGAGATCTAGAGTTAATGGCTCCCAATCATCAATCACTTGGACATTAGTAACTCAAGAGTTTCTAAGTTACCTTCCCAAGCCAAGAGCACAAAAATTCTACTCTAAAATCCAACTAAGCATTTTATTAAACACTTAGAAGGCATAAAAGGAAAACATAGTAAAATAGCAAGGAAAGTAAATCTACACTACAAATAATTGCTCCCCCCTTTTCCCAAGCTTGAATTCTGCATGAAATAGCATTAGAAATGAGTTGGGTTGGGCCCAAAGTGCTTCAGAAATCGCTGAGGGCGATTTCACTTTAGTGGGCCATGAGCAGCATCGGCGCGCATGCGTACATGGCGTGTGCGTGCCCCTGAACGCGAAGTAACATATGCCAAATTTTATATTATTTCAAAGTCTCAGATGTTAACTTTCCAACGCAACTGGAACCGCCTCATTTGGACCTCTGTAGCTTAAGTTATGGTCGTTTGAGTGCGAAGAGGTCGGGCTTGATAGCTTTACGGTTCCTTCATTTCTTCATGAGTTCTCCCACTTTGCATGCTTTTTCTTCATTCCTTCCATCTAATACTTGCCTTATGAACCTGAAATCACTCAACAAACACATCAAGGCATCGAATGGAATTAAAGTGAATTAAAATCACCAATTTTATGGCCTAAAAAACATGTTTTTACACTTAAGTACAAATTAAGGGAGAATTGCAAAACCATGCTATTTCATTGAATAAATGTGGGAAAAGGTGATAAAATCTCCCAAATTAAGCACAAGATAAACTACAAAATTGGGGTTTATCAGCGGCGACAAAACTGGAAACTCCTGCGATTGCGACGCAATGGCAACTGCAGCAGTGGCGAGCCCAGTCACAGCGCTATCCCTTCCTCTTCTCCCCGTCACTCTCCTTCTCCTCCTCTTGTGCGCGATGACGATGCGGCTATGATAGTGATGGTGAGGTCCACAGTCGCCGGCATGATCTCCCCCTCCTCCTCCTTCTACTTTCCTATTTTTCTCTTTCTTCCCTCTACTCTCTTTCTCTTTCTCCCTCTTTCTTTCTTTTCTTGCTTCTTCTCAGAATCGTGTGTTTGTATGTGTTGGTGAGGAAAAGGGTGAGTGAGGTGAGTGAGGGTGTGTGCGGCTAAGAGTGAGAGGTGAGTGAGTGAGTGTAAGTGTGTTAGGGTTTGGGATGGTGTGGGTTAGTTTAGGTATTTTTATTAAAAATAGGGGTAATAGTGTAAATTTATAAAATAATTAAATAGATAGAATAATAATTAAAAACCAAATTAAATATAAAATTTCCATTTTTAATATAATCTCAAGTAAATATAAACAATCATAAATAATTTGTCAATAGCTTTTTAAAATTCGAGGTCTTACATCCTACCCCACTTATAAAAATTTGTCCTCGAAAATTAACTTCAGACGCAAAATACTAAAAATAGTCTTGAATACTTTACTTTTGTATACTTTAGAAAAGTAGAGGTCCTGCCATATATATATTTTCCAAATACCGGATAGGCCTTTTAACTTGAATATACATATAAGGGAAAAAAGTGCGGCACAAGGCAGAAAATACTAGATAGGCTCGATGCAAAAAGGTTATATAGTTTTCAAGACTTTGTAAAAAAATTGGAGAAATATAGTAGGGTGCAAGTCACAAAGCAAAGCGGTAGTTAACGTGGCAAAAGGCTACAATGCATGCTAGCATTAAAACAACGGATATAACGTTCGCTTACAAATCTCGTACCCACCTCAGAACTTTAGCTTCCCAACTCCATCAATCACTTCACAACCCCATAACTGGTCACAAGCCTAACATTCACAAACTCTTTCGCGTGAAAAAAAACTCTCGCAACTTCCTGTAACATCGCACATATACAAGCTTCACCTTCCACATACACGAACTAGTCTTAAAGAACTAACGTATCGCTTACTATACCTAATGGTCGCATATGACTTTAAAGCAATTCTCAAGTTTATTCAGGAGGATACAAGACCTTGGAAAGGACAAGCGACAAGGACAATATCCGCAAGAACTTGAAAGGATTGTTGGAATCACAAGTAATCAAGAATGTACAAGGATTGAATAGTGCCAGAAAGAAAAATCACTTTGGCAATCTCAAAATGACCCTTGAATCAAAGAAGTCCGATAGGAATGATAAAAGGAAAAGCAGTGTAATAGTTTGAACAAAATTGAGCTGAGTCAAAGAAGTATGAAATCATAGAAGAAGATTAACTAAAGTCAGTGATGACGCTCACAAAGTTTAAAAATTTATGATTAAGAACACCTTCTAATACATTTATATATAAAGAATGAAAAACTTAAGGAAGATCACCTCATGTTCTAAAAGAAAAGGTATGCAACCCGCATTTTGAAAAAGGATGACAGAAACATATATCAAAACTGCAATATGGTTAAAAGAAAATTAAATTGCATTTCGTCCAAATAGTTTCCAAGTAAAAGACAGAATATGTGAGGTTTGAAAAATGAAAATCAATTGTGTTAAGGCCAAAATAATTTCTCACAATTCTCGAAAGACATTTAGGTACTAAATCAAATAAAGTTGTGCAATGGAATCGTGGCAAAGTTGGAAGAAAATCAAATTTTGTTGGAAAAAGGAAAGTTTGGGGTAAAGTTTTAAACTACATAAACTTTCAAAGTTCGTATTCAAATTTAGAAATTCCGAGGTAAAATTTGCTTATAGTTCAGTAAAGGAAATAAGTGGTGTGTTGCAAAAAGGCAGGTTTCTGCTAAATAAGAAAGCTTTTCAAAACTTCATTTAAAATAGTGCCTGCCAACTTCAAAATAACTTTGTCAAATTTAAAGAATGGCTATGGATGCAATTAAGCAAGAAAAATTGATTTAAAATTTTTAAGAAGGGTATCCAAAACTTGTTTTAAAAGTTCACATCAAAAGTCCAAGAATATACTTGAGATTTCCACCTCATAGGAACATTCAAGAATATTAAGATGTACATAAAAAGAAATTAGGCCATACGAGAAAGGATCTTAAATCAAGGGAGTTCAAACAAGATCCACTAGGCATGAGACATCAAACAAGCTTTCAATTGATCCAAAAGAATACAAAATTCGTAAGGAAAGACAACTTAATTAATAGTAAATTCTCAAGAAAGAACCTTTGAATAAAGAAAGACAATTAAGAGGACAAACAATGCACTAGATTAAAACAAATTCAAGCTGACTCGGATGAGTATGAGATTCATAAGAGAAGGAAAATTAAGACTAATGGTGATATTCATAAAAGTAAAAGAATAATTAAAAATAGAACCAAGTATGACATCCATATAAATGAAAAGCTTAAAAAGGAATTGGTCTGTTCTTAAAAGGAAGGATATGAGTCCAATATTTTCAAAAGAACAACAATTGCATAAACAATGTGTTATGCTAAACTAAATTCAAATTAAAAATAAATTAGGTGAAGTTTGTCAAACAAAGATCGACTGGAAAGAGGAAAAAATCTTTCTTTTGAAGAGTACCTAAATACATAATCAAATAAAGATTTTCATAAAAACTATAATAAATTTGTTAGAAAATCAAGTTGTATGTAAAGTAAGTATATGTCCATAATCAGTAAAAGAACAGGTGAGGTATTGGAAACAAATGGTTTTTCAAACTTTACAGGGAGAAGTGTATATCGAATCAAAAGCGACTTTATAAAAACTTCAAAAATGGTTGTAAATATAGTTAAATAAGAGAAAAATTGAATCACAACTTCTTTAAAAAGAACTTAGAATAGGAACTTAAAAGTACACTGCATCAAACACAAGTTCAAAGTTGTATCGAAGAATACATGAATTCAAGAAGAAGAGCTTAAACAGAGAAAGGCAGATAACCAAGGATTTTAAGAAGACATATGTAGTTAGGATCAAACAAAAATGCATATGAACAGAGGAATAAGGTTGGAACAATCGAAAAACTTTCCAAGAGAAAATAGCAAACAAGAATTTCAAGATAAACTATGAAAGAACAAGTCACATGACTCCAGCAAAAATCAAGACACATAATTGAGTAACCTCGAGAAATAGTTTCTAACGTTCCCCAAAACCCGCAATTTGCGTTACCTAAAACTCGTATATCATCTATGATAACCCATTAGTACTTCCATATACATAGTTCACTAGTGTGTTAAGCCGGCCAAACTTAATATCAGGAATTATGCAATGCAAGGCTAATGGCATTAATCAATAGACTATCATGTGCATAAAGCTCTAATTCTCGTTATCCGAATAAGACCTACTACATGACAGACGCTCAGAGTATGCAATCGAAGCATAGTCAGTCCATTCCTCAGGCTCTACAGGAAAGAGCACTCTGATACCATAATGTAACACCCTAGATATAAAAATGTCACGCTTCCGGCTACGCCACTCTGATAGGTCAGGTATTATGACAACTCTTAACTTATTTAATATTAAATATGAACCTGTTTACAACTTTAAACCGTATAATCTTTCAATAAGACTTTTTAGCTTAAAAACATAAATACGTATGACTAGATACAATACTTACAAATCATATACATATATACATACATATTATTAATTTAGAAGCCTTGCATATCAAAATTCTTATCCCTCTTACAAAAATTATAAAGATGAAGGCGAGGGAAAAAGTAACTAATGCAACACAAAACATCATATAAACAGAAACGAAATAAACTCTTTCGAACTTTGTCGTCCATATCCTGAAAAGGGAAAAACCTGTAGGAGAGTAGAACATCGTCCTTGCTTGTTCTCCCTAATGGGTTAGAAAATTGCTATAATAAGATATGTAGAATAAAACTGTTTTCAATATACAGTGTTCATTGCCTGCCTTATGTATCTTTTCAAAAGCGAAAGATTTACATTCAAAAATCCGAAATCCTTTCTAAAAGAAGAATCTATTAATTCATAAAAAATCGAAAACCTTTTTTGTAATACCCGGTCTAATCGAAATTTAGTAAATAATAAGTTAAATAGGAGCGAATATGGTTGAAAGATTTGACAATCGAAATTTGATAATTTAAATATGATATTTGGATTCAGTGAATTTTTCTGAGTCGGAAAATATAGTTTTCTGCGTAAAAGTGCGCAGTGAAATTTTGACCGGTAGTACCGGCTGAGATCTGTCTGGTACTACAACTGAGGAAATTGATTATGGGTAAATAAGATTAAGAAATGAGGAATTATAATTAGGGAAGGTAGAAATATTTAAAGTGCGATTTAGAGCGCTAATCTTAAAGGTTTTGGTCCAAAATTGGGCCAATGGGCAAAAATAAGTGAACCGGGCCTAAGTGGGCCCAAGACCCAACATATATAAACATTAGTTGTGATTTGGGCATACTTTGACGGGACATAACTTGGACTACGGATCTCCGTTTTGTACCCAATCTGTTTAGAAATGAAATTGGATCCGGGATGTCCATGCCGTTTAAAGAACGGGTGAAAAATGATTTAAAATGAGAAAGTTATGTCCATCGGAAGATTGGGGGTTGAATTTGTAAATTCTGCAGCTTTTAACTTAGAAAATTTTTAGCTGAATGACCCTCCACGCGTAGGCGCACTTGGCGTGTACGCGTCGTTCTTCAAGAAGGCACTATCCACGCGTGCGCGTGGTGTGCACGGGCGCGTCGATGCGCTGCACCAAATACCCAGCTATTTTCCCGAGAGTTGTGCCAGTGTTGTGCCAGTTTTGTGCCTGGGGCGCAAGAGCACCCACGCGTACGCGTGGCTGACGCTTGCGCGTCGATGAGTTTTAAGGCCATCCATGCGTGCGCGTGGAGTGCGCGTACGCGTGGCCCTGTTTTCATGCCAAAGTTGATTTTTGAGTTTTAAAAGCCAAATCTCATACTTCTAAGCCAATTCGTGGAAGAGTCAGCGAGTTGGGAAACATGTGAAACATGAATTGAATTTAGCACTCCCTTATGACAGTTGCCTATTCATGGATTAGCGAGAACCTAGGATGAATAATTGGTGAAGAAGTTTAAGATGCTTAGTGAGTTTTTGTTGCAGTACATTGAATTTATTTGGCACTTTTACCGTACTGGGAACCCATGGGCCCGGGGTTCTCATTCCGTATATATCTCTTGTTTTTCAGATACAGGTCCAGATGCTCAGAAGTGAGTTGTGGGTCGTTTGAGAGACGGCGAAGATCTTTATTTCCTCTACTTTGTGTTTTGATTAGAATCTCTCCACCTTTGTTTTGGAAAGTTTATATTATGTATTGAACTCTTTGAATTTGCCTATAGAGGCTCTCATGTTTCCTTCGGGAGAGATTAGGATATACTGTTGTCAACTAATTTCATAATGTACTCTAGCCGACCTAAACTTCGCGGGTCGCGACTAGTAGCTATTTACTTATGTTATATATATCTATCTGTTATCTATCTCTTAATCTCCTCTACGCCTTGTCCGTATATCATTTTCGGCTTCACGGTTTATCTTTTGTTGTCGAAACGTGAGAGATACGTCTTCGCGATTTTATTTCTACTCTTTTCAGGCTTCTCGATTAATACTCCTTTCGAAATTACCTATATTTATTTATTAAAAATCCACCTGAGAGTCGTACCACCGTAATATCATTGACTTATGACTCGAGCATAAGGATTTGAATATTAGGGTGTTACATTTTTCCTTTTGTATCAAAAATTAAAAGTTTTCCTTGACAGTATGAATGACCAAGCTATTCTGAGCATAGGTTCATTAAGTCTATGCTGAACCAGTTTGATTTTTCATACTTTACTAAACCAAAAACATAAACTAGTCACGACCCTAGGCCCAAACAACTCAATCAACATCCAATTCACCACAATCCACTCAATTTCAGTCACAAACACAAGTAAGAGGGTTCAAACACAATCAAAGCAGTTACATCAAATAGAGTAATTAGAAGTTAAACATAATTATTCACATAGGCAAACCAATTACAATATGCACACCCAAACAATGTCACATAGATGCATATGATGAATGCCTGCCCTATGGCTGATGAGTCTCATCTATCGGTTATCAAGCCAACCCGACATGTTCGGCTGCTAAACCCTGGACAGTCCCTCGTACGCGCATCCCCAAGAGTCTATGCAAAGCTTTTTCTCATTCATAAATAAATTCTGCTCATTGGGGGAACCTTCCCGGGGATTTATAAGTGCCCGGTCACCCTTGCGACGTAGGATCAACAGAGTATCGAGTCTCAACCTGGAGCACATGGTGGCAAGCCACTGTTCTTACCCAGGAAATCTCGTATATCAGATAACTAGAAGTGCATAACCCATATTATCATTCATATTCATTCATAACTATTCATAATCATTTATTTATCATCATTTTCGCACTTCCTTCATAATCCATATCAAGTTAAATCATCATTCCTGCCATATATCAGTTTTTCATCAAATCGCTTTTCTTTGAAACCAAAAATCAAACTCATCTTTGTCTCAATTTTAAAATCCTCATTTCTCAAGTTATTTCAAGCTCATAAGCCACTTTTTTCTCAAAAATAAATTTCCTTTTCAAAACAGAGCTGCTTTCCACAACATCTTTACAAAACTTCCAAACAACTCTTAAACCATGCCAAATTTAAAATCTTTTCTAACAGGCTCAAAATCATTCATCCTAAATCAGAATTTGGTAATAAAATTCCTCAGCAGAGTCTCAAGACTTTAAAGGAGAATAACCTAACTCATTTCCTTAAATTCATTGAAAATCTCTAAAACCTTAGCTTCTTGATTTCAATAAATAAAAATAGAATTTAAACCAAACCAAGTCATGTAATCAATTACTCCGAATCAATTTTCAAAGCCTTTTTTACTTAAACCAAAACCAATTTCAATTTCATTCTTAAATCTAAAGTGTTTCCAAAGGCTCGGAAGTTGTTTTGTGTGCTAAATCAAAACTTAAAAAATACTTTAAACTTTTCCGAAAATATCTCAAAATGAAATTATTCAATCAAAAATTCGATTACTTTGAGGTTCACAAAAACTCCTTCAAATATGCTTATTTAATAAAATTTCACAGCATAAGTATTTTCTTATTAAATTCAACCTTAAAATATAATCTTTTCTTACATATTTACATTCAAAATATAATAATTTTTTCTAATGAAATAAGTTCAAACATAAATATTTTCTCAATAATTCATTCCAAAACTTAAGTCATTAGTTTCTTAACTAATTCAAAATAAAATAATATAATTCTTACATTCATAATTTACTGAATAACACTTCAAATAAAGTCTCAAATTTTATAGAATTTCGGCAGCATCTCCCTTAAAACTTAGACTTTGCCACCCTTTTTGGGTCCTTACCAAACCAATCTTCAACCCTTTCCAACGGGTTCAAGACCAAATCAGTTTCCAATAAAACAAAATTCAGACTTTCAAACTATCAAAATCATTTCAAATTAAACCTATTTAGAAACCTCCAATTTTAACAAAATCAACCAATAATTCAATCAAACAAACAACCATATTCATCCAAGACAAACCAAACAACTCATAAGACTTACATGATCACCAGAAATGCATTTCGCACATCAATGACAATTTATAAAAATTCCAATTACAAAAGTAAGTTTTTAGAGAAATTTCCTACCTCGATAAGCTAACCCATAAACTAAACGCATCACAGAAATTTTGTTCTCTCGGCCCGTAGTCAGTAATAACCATAATCTCCGCTCTAAACCACTTTCACAGCAACCACAGCAATATAAAAGCAACATGCAACAAGCAGAACTCGACCCTATAATACCAAATCTCAGAGTATTTAATAAACATAACATAATACTAATGCAGGAGTTTTCAAAACATAATTACTTACTGTAATAAGAAAATGAAACAACGACGGCCTCTAAACCGGTTTGGCGGCAGCCACCTCAAGCAGCAGCGGTGACCAAAACTTCAGCGACGGCGACTGTAACAACATGCAGTGATGACAATGTTACAGAAATCCAAAAACACCCTTACCGACAGTAGATCTCGACGACAACAGCTTCGCTCACCGGCAATAGAGGCATACCCGGCGGCCAGAAGCTCCAACAGCGGCGGATCTGGTGGCGATGGCAGAGCGCGATGGCAGAATGCGACAGCTCCTCTTCTCTCCCATTCAGACTCCCGACGGTGACGCACTCCATGTTGGAAGAAGCAAGGATGAAAGGTGGCAATGTCTTCCTCTCTCACTGGCTCGTGCTCGGCGGCGACGAAACGGAAAGCTTCTGTGACTGCGACGCAACGGCAGCTGCAGCGGTGGCCAGCGTAGTCACAGCGCCATCACTTCCTCTTCTCCTCGTCGCTCTCCTTCTCCTCCTCTTGTGCGCGACGACGATGTGGCTGTGATGGCGACGATGAGGTCCATAGCCGCCAATGCGATCTCCCCCTCCCCCTCCTTCTTCTTTCCTATTTCTCTCTTTCTTCTCTCTACTCTCTTTCTCTTTCTCCCTCTTTCTTTCTTTTCTTTCTTCTTCTCAGAACCGTGTGTGTTGGTGAGGAAGAGGGTGAGTGAGGTGAGTGAGGGTGTGTGTAGCTGAGAGTGAGAGGTGAGTGAGTGAGTGTAAGTGTGTTAGGGTTTGGGATAGTGTGGTTAGTTTAGGTATTTTTATTAAAAATAGGGGTAGTAGTGTAATTTTATAAAATAATTAAAAAGATAGAATAATAATTACAAACCAAATTAAATATAAAATTTCTATCTTTAAAATACCTTCCAATTACAATTTGTAAATTATTTTCGTTCAAATGCTAATTTAATAAAAATTAGAGATAAGTAAATTAATTCTC
>NC_029791.2:64589717-64627267 GCF_000816755.2 Arachis ipaensis | reverse complement strand
CAGGAATTTGTCTATTCCTTTAGATTTCTATTTAATTCTCTCAATCTCTTAATACAGTATTGTATCATATTTTTATTTTTCAATATATATATGGTAACTAATTTTTTTTAATTAAATGTAAATACTAAAATTCAATTAAGCAGAGAAAGAATATTAGCAGACAAATAATATATTAAGAATTCATGAAGTAGCAAATTATGACCAGAATAAACATGACCAGAATTTCTAGATTTAGAAAACAGGATATTACAATTAGGTCATAGTTTACACCTGAAATAGGGGATTTCCAAATGAAACTGAAGTTGCCTTTGAAAAGAGTTCATTAACAGTCAGAAAATGATACCTGGTTTTTGTGAGTTTGATTGAGAGAGAGCGGAGAAGGACCAAAGTAGGAGGAGCTACGACGGCAACAGAGAGAAGGAGCGACTGTGTGGCACGGCAGCAACGGAGCGACAGGCAGCGCCAACAAGAGGAGCGACAGGGGTGGCTTGAGCAAGAGGAGCGACAGTGGCGGCGCGAGTAAACTTAGTGATGGTGGCGCAACTGTGAAGTGGTCTGAAATTGTGTTTCTGAATGCAGAAAAGAAGTGGAATGCAGAAAAGAAAAGAGAAGAAAAGAAAATGATAAAATTTTGTTTCTGAACTTGGAGCGGAAAGTGGGCGCGGGATCGTGTTTTTAGCAATAAAAATCGACGGTATATATGTCGATTTTATTTTGAAAAAAATAACGTCTTTAGCGTCTATTTTATTATCGACGAAAATGTTGTCGATATTTTAAATACAAAAATAGACGCTATGTCTGTCGATTTTAATATAAAAGCATTTTCATCCCCCGCTTCGTATTTTAAGAAACAATCTGGAACGTTTAAATTTATCGACGGGAATGTTGTCCATATTTTAAATATAAAAATAGACGCTATGTCTGTCGATTTTAATATAAAAGTATTTTCACCCCGCTTCGTCTACAATATGACGATAATTAAAAGAGATTTAATGCATCATCAAAAAATCGTCGACCAGACTGTCGATTTTATTATTTTATTTTAATTATTTTTTTTAAAATATCGACGGCAAGCCGTCGAAAAATATCGACGGAAGAGATAGCCGTCGATTTTTTTCGTCGATAAATACGCTTTTTCTTGTAGTGATTTATTTTTCTTAATTACTTTATATCCACTTTTTATATATTTCGTCAACTAACATCGAATCGCAAAATAATTACTAATTGATTTAATTTATATTGATTTTTTTATTTTTTTATATTACATTACTTTATGTTATGGATCCGACCCACGGATCCTACGTCCGGAATGGTCCCCGAACCCGGTTACCCGGAACCGGCCCTCTAGAGCTCCTAACCAACTTTCGAATTCAAACGTCTCCCTTATCTTAGCCAAACAAGATAAGATAAGATAACTACCATCACCTATAAATAGAGGACCCAGGTCCCTCCAGGTATTCATTCATTCCTCACACTTATTACCTCTTAGATCCATTCTGACTTGAGCGTCGGAGTGTCTTTGCAGGTACCACCACCCATTGCTCCAGGCAAGTGATCTGGCATCTGCCTCAACCCGCAAGTTCTCGATCCATCTCTCAACCCGTACCAGAGACATCTTGTACATTGGCGCCGTCTGTGGGGACTTTGCAACGTTGTGGCGGCATGGCAGATAACCCAGAAGAGCAATCATCAAACCCAGATTTCTTGCGTGTAATTGAGAGCAAAAAGGAATAATATTTCCTTAACTTGCATCACCTTTGCATGTTTATGCATCCTTTCGCCCTACTCCAACGGCGAAATCCCAAGGGAATAATGTTTCCTTAACTTGCATCACCTTTGCATGTTTATGCATCCTTTCGCCCTACTCCAACGGCGAAATCCCAAGGGAATAATGTTTCCTTAACTTGGATCACCTTTGCATGTTTATGCATCCTTTCGCCCTACTCCAACGGCAAAATCTCAAGTGAATAATGTTTCCTTAACTTGCATCACCTTTGCAGGTTTATGCACCCTTTCGCCCTACTCCAACGGCGAAATCCCAAAGGAATAATGTTTCCTTAACTTGCATCACCTTTGCAGGGATAACACACCTTTGCCCTACTCCAACGGCGAAATCCCAAAGGAATAATGTTTCCTTAACTTGCATCACCTTTGCATGTTTATGCATCCTTTCGCCCTACTCCAATGGCGAAATCCCAAGGGAATAATGTTTCCTTAACTTGCATCACCTTTGCAGGTTTATGCACCCTTTCGCCCTACTCCAACGGCGAAATCCCAAAGGAATAATGTTTCCTTAAATTGCATCACCTTTGCAGGGATAACACACCTTCGCCCTACTCCAACGGCGAAATCCCAAAGGAATAATATTTCCTTAACTTGCATCACCTTTGCATGTTTATACACCCTTTCGCCCTACTCCAACGGCGAAATCCCAAAGGAATAATGTTTCCTTAATTTACATCACCTTTACAGCGATAACACACCTTCGCCCTATTCCAACAGCGAAATCCCAAAGGAACAATGTTACTTGCAATTACCTTCTTAGTAATAACACTCTTTATGCACCCTCGCCCTACTCCAACGGTGAAATTCCAAATCCTCTGAGCCCAAAGTCTCGCCTCCCTTTAGTGGGACACCTCCACCTCTTGGACCCTCTCATTCACCACTCCATCATCTGTCTCTCCAAGCGCCATGGCCCCATCTTCTTCCTCTACTTCGGCTCCATGCCCACCGAGGTTGCTTCTTCTTTTGAACTCTTCAAGCTCTTCCTCCAAACCCACGAGGTCACCTCTTTCAACACTAGGTTCCAAACTTCTGCCATCCACCGCCTCACCTGTGACAACTCTGTCGCCATGATCCCCCTTCGGACCTTACTGAAAATTCATAAGGAAGCTCATCATGAACGACCTCCTTAAATGCTACCACCGTGGCCAAGCTCAGACCTCTCAGGAGCCAATAGATCAAGAAAGTTCTCAAGGTTCTTGCACAGATACGGGGGACAGCCAAATCGTGGTGGCATGATGGAGAACCTCGAGGAGCAATCCTCCACCCGACACCCCAACTCAAACCCACAAAGCCCAACTCCCAAACTCCAAGATAACACTCCTCCCACCCACGGGAGGATAATAAACGCGGCACATCGCCAACCAACCCCAACCCAACAACAACCAAGAGAGGACAACCGTCCTCCCACTGAAGCCCGGCCACCCGATGGCCTGAGAGAAAAGGTGGTCCAGATAATCCAAGAGTTGTGCCTCAGGGTGCAAAACCTCAAAGGCTGAGTCACACCCAAAGAACGGTACCACCCGGAGCATACAAGCCAAGCGACCTCCAGGACCTAATCTCATCGCGATACCGGGAACACCAGGCCCCCTGAGCAACTACACTGCAAACAGCACGATCGCAGCGTTTCCCTAGACCCGAAATACCGACGCGGAGAAGACGACCGACGGCACCATCGGGAGGCCAAACGAGCAGGAAACATGCACGTGATAATGGAAGTCATCCCGTTCACAGAAAAATCCTTGAGAGCCAAACTCCTGAAGGACTTCAATAAGCCCACTGACATGAAATAGGACGGGACCAACGATTCCCGGGAACACCTAACGGCCTTCGAGGCCAGGATGAACCTGGAAGGAGCCGACATGATCCGGTGTAAGGCCTTCTCGATAACCTTAGCTGGCCCTACGATCAAATCGTTCAATGCCCTCCCAAACGGGTCCATAGCCAGCTTCCACGATATCACCAGAAAGTTCATGGCCCGGTTCACTATCAAAATCACCAAAGCTAAATACCCCATTAGCTTGCTCGGAATTACCCAAAGACAAGACAAATCTACGAGAAAATACCTGACGGTCGACGGACTCACAGACTCAGTCGCGAGCCTCTGCCTGACCAATGGACTTATGAATGAGGACTTCTGAAAGTATCTCACCGCGAAGCCAATCTGGACTATGCACGAGATTCAGAGTGTCGCTAAGGATTACATAAACGATGAGGAGGTGAGCCAAGTCGTGGCGGCCAATAAACGGCAGAACGGCAGAACGGCAGTACGGCACCTCGCCAAAACACCCCACCAAGAGAAAACCAAAAGGAACATTCCAAACCGACAAATGCTCAAATTACACCCTCTTGTTAGCTCCTATCATCGAGATCTACCACCAAATAGCTGACCGAGGCGTCCTTCCGAAGGCCCGACCACTTAAAGAAAGAACGGGCGGCAACAAGAATTTATATTGTGACTACCACCGAGGATACGGGCACAGAACACAGTACTGCATCGACTTAAAAGACGCTCTGGAGCAAGCCATATGAGACGGCAAGCTCTCTGAGTTCGCCAAGATCATCAGGGAGTCGAAGCGCACAGAAAGAGACAGATCACCAGAGAGGGAAGGACGCAACCCAAGGACACAAAGAGAAGCCCCTCGGGAAAGTCCGGAAATAGACCCGACCATAGTCGTCAACGTCATAACAAGCAAGGATAAGCTGGAAAAGTCGAAATCGGCACTAAAAAAGAACCTCAAGGTCCTGGCAGTCAGAAACCAAACCCCGACAATCATCACCAATAATGCGATAACATTCTCCCCCGAGGACTGCCAATACGACACCTCGGCGAAAGATGCCCCCTTCGTTATCTCCGCAAAGATAGGAACCGGGCTGGTCAGAAGAATACTACTCGACACATGAGTAGATTCCAACATCCTCTTCAGGGGATCCTTCGACAAACTCGGGCTCCGAAACGAAAACCTACAAACCCACCATAATGGGGTAACCGGGCTCGGGGATAACTTCCTTCAACCGGACGGCACCATCACACTTCCCCTCACCATCGGAGCCGGGAACCAAAGAAAGACCATCCTCTCCGAATTTGTCATCCTCAAGAACTCCACCACATACAAACATCATCCTCGGGAGAAAGACCATTAACAACCTCTCGGCGGTCATCTTCACCAAATTCTTACTCATGATGTTCCAAGCCGATGACGGCACTATCGGCACAATACACAGAGACCGGAAACTCGCGGTAGAGTGTGAGAACACCAGCTCGACCCTCCGCAAGAGATCCCAAGATGCGGCAGGCATCTTCCTCACCGACTTGATGCACGCCAAGACCAAAGTCCGCTCAGAACCGTGCGAGGAAATGATAAAGAGGCAGAGTGGGACCTTGCAGACAAGGTCAATAGCATAGCATACCTACGGGAGCTAGCCCTAAAACAAAGAATAAGTCTAAGGTACAATGGCAGCACGGTACGATGAGACTTTGGACCAGGAGACCTCGTCTTACGACAAAACGATATCAGTCCACCCACTCCCGGAGAAGGGATGCTCATGCCCAACTGGGAGGGTCCCTACCAAATTAGGACGGTAATCGAAAAAAGAGACTACATGCTCGAAAGACTAGACGGGACCAAGCTTCCAAGATCCTGAAATTCCACCAACTTACGGTGCTACTATATGTAGAAACATCCTTCCAAAGCAACAAGATTGAGGTCGTTTAAGACTATCTCTTTACCCTTTATATTTTGCCTTTTTTACTTGCATTTATTGCTTAAGTCGTTTAATCGTATATTTTCTTACTGGGCACTCTTTCCTACCCACATTGGGAGGTTTTAACGAGGCCCAAACCATAAATGGAATTCATTTTCTCAAAAGCATTGCCCCGTCCGACGGCACAAACCAAACGCGGCTACACGGGAATCGATTACCCCGAGGCCAAATCGGTCCACCCACTCCCGGAGAAGGGATGCTCATGCCCAACTGGGAGGGTCCCTACCAAATTAGGACGGTAATCGAAAAAAGAGCCTACATGCTTGAAAGACTAGATGGGACCAAGCTTCCAAGATCCTGAAATTCCACCAACTTACGGTGCTACTATATGTAGAAACATCCTTCCAAAGCAACAAGATTGAGGTCGTTTAAGACTATCTCTTTACCCTTTATATTTTGCCTTTTTTACTTGCATTTATTGCTTAAGTCGTTTAATTGTATATTTTCTTACTGGGCACTCTTTCTTACCCACATTGGGAGGTTTTAATGAGGCCCAAACCATAAATGGAATTCATTTTCTCAAAAGCATTGCCCCGTCCGACGGCACAAACCAAACGCGGCTACACGAGAATCGATTACCCCGAGGCCAACAAAACGGATATCCAAATAAGTTAACGGCTACACGGGAATCGATCACCCCGAGGCCAACAAAACGGATATCCAAATAAGCAAACGGCTACACGAGATTCGATTACCCCGAGGCCAACAAAACGGATATCCAAATAATAAAATGGATATCCAAATAAGTGAAAAGCCTACGCGTGAATCGATCACCCAGAAGCCAACAAACGGATATCTGAATAACAAAACGGATATCCAAACGGCTACACAGGAATCGATTACCCACGGATATCCAAATAAGTGAACGGCTACCCAGGAATCGATCACCCCGAAGCCAATAAAACAGATATCCAAATAACATAACGGATATCCGAATAACAAAACAGATATCCAAACGGCTACACGGGAATCAATTACCCACGGATATCCAAATAAGTGAATGGCTACCCGGGAATCGATCAGCTCGAAGCCAATACAACAGATATCCAAATAACAAAACGGATATCCAAATAACAAAAATAGTGACTCGTGAATCGATCACCCGCAAAGCCAACAAAACGGAAATCCAAATAAGTTAAATAAACAAAGTCTTGAAATCGGCCCACCAAGAGGCCTAAAATAAGTTCACAATAACAACCCAAAAAAGGCCACACAAAACAAGCATGAGCTGAGGGTCTTCCAACTTGCGGAAAGCCAGACTGACCAACATCCTACCAATAAATGCAGGATGATGTCACGCCCTTTTCAGGCCCCTCACAGTCTCCCAAACTACAGAGAATCGGACTCCCCAACGACTTAGCATTGAGTCCAAGAAAGCATACTCTCATGCTCCGGGGACAACTATTCCAGACCCAATCTCCGGGCCCTTCTTCAGAACGGTCATCAAACCCGGCATGTGATGAGACGTCCAAACAACGTGCTCCTCGCCTGACCATGAAACGGCCAGGAACTCCCCAAATCCTCAACCTCGACTAGAAAAACCAAATAAATGATCTCCTTGCCAAACCACAAACGGCGAGGAAAAGGTTCCTCCAGCGATGAGACCGAGCACCCTCACTCTCTCGCTCCGGGGGCAACTGTTACGGATCCGACCCACGGATCCTACGTCCGGAATGGTCCCCGAACCCGGTTACCCGGGTCCGACCCGCTTCGCCCTTCTAGAAGGCCCGGAACCGGCCCTCTAGAGCTTCTAACCAACTTTCGAATTCAAACGTCTCCCTTATCTTAGTCAAACAAGATAAGATAAGATAACTACCATCACCTATAAATAGAGGACCCAGGTCCCTCCAGGTATTCATTCATTCCTCACACCTTATACCTCTTAGATCCATTCTGACTTGAGCGTCAGAGTGTCTTTGCAGGTACCTCCCCCCATTGCTCCAGTCAAGTGATCCGGCATCTGCCTCAACCCGCAAGTTCTCGATCCATCTCTCAACCCGTACCAGAGACATCTTGTACACTTTATATTATATTTTTTATCAACTAACATCAAATTAACACGTTTTAATATTTTTTCTTCTTTACTCAAATTCTGGTAGCACTATTTTACTTTCAAGTCTATTTTCTTCATCTATATTAATCCGTTAATATTCGTTTTAAAATCAATCATTTTCAAAATTAAACACGCATTATAATGGGTCATATCATATTTTACACTTAACCTTATCCATGCAATTATATTATATCTTGATTGCTTTCCTTAATTGTTTCTTTTTGTAAAAAAAAATAAAATAAAATCTAATTGAGAGAATGTGCCTCATTATCGAATTTTACTCAGTTTTATATACTCAAAGCTTTATACTCATGATTGATTTATTCCCACTATATTTAGATTATATTCCTTTGATTGATTCTTTTTATAAATAAAGTCTCTAATCTCTAATTTATTACATTTCCATTTTCATATTATATTAGACAATTGATTCTTCTTTTAAATTAATTAGTATGAAAAAATCAATAAAAAATTATTTAAATAAAAAAAATAAATTGATTACATTACAGTTTTTCAATTATATATTGTGATTGATATATAGATAGAACTTGTTGACACGTCATCTTAAGTAATTTTAGAAGATTTTTTTATTTTCTTAGGTTTTTAATTATATTTCTTATGATTTGTAATAGAATTTAACAAGTAATCAAATATTTGGATGAGTTGGAATAGTCTTTTTATATTTTCACGAATTTTGGACTTAAAAAATAGCAAGAATCAATGCTTTCTCACAAAGAAAGCACAAAGAAAATAGAAGCATGGCCCAAAAAGCATAGCCTAAGGAACAAAAGTGTGCTAAAAGAGAACTAGAGAAGGAAACTGGAGCCCAAAACACATAGGTCTGGGGTACATGTCCACTAATACTGACCTCTTCACACCCCAATGGTCATAACATGAGCTGCAGAGGTCAAAATAAGGCGGTTTCAGTTGTGTTAGAAAGCTAACATCTAGAGCTTCAGAATGATATACATATGTCTATATTGGACATTTAGTTTCAGTCACGTACTACCATCATCTCTGGGACACAAAAAAATAACATCCCAGACAACTCAAAATGCAAGCCCGACGTGTTCCAACTCTCAAGATGCAACAATTAAGGCCCAAACTTAATTATCCACATCATCAAAAGCATCAATCACATTCAGAAGAGTTAAAAATCTAGAAAATTAGTTATTAATTCTCTCTAGAAGTATAAGAGATTTGGTTGTTAAGATTTGATTTGAATTATCGTTTTTAAATTTGAATTAAAATAGCTTATCTTTCTCTCTAAAAGATAAGTAGTTATCTTATCTATCCTAAAGATAAGATTAGTTTAGTTTTAAATTTGAATTCTAGAATTTAGGCTATAAATAAGTGAGCATAGCTCACAAAGGAGATCATCAAGTCCACGGACTACTTCTCTTCTTGTTTTCTTACTTTTTCATTGGTAACTAATTCTCTGTCAAAGGGTTAGGAGCTCTGTTTATGTTTTCTATGGATAATTAATCGAAGTTTTTTCATTTTGAAGTCTTGTATTGATCTATTTCATGATTGAGTTATTCGTTCTTCATTCAGATTAGTGGTATTGAAAGGTTTTCTAATCTCTTTTTGAATTCTTTTATTATAATTGAAAATTTTGATATTTGAATTATAACTTGAAAACTCTTTCACATGACTATTTGAATTCGGCTAGGAATAGTGGTTCAATTAGTGTGCGACACATACATGATTTTTAAACACTCTAATTTTGAATAAGTGACATAATTCGGATTAGAACAACTTTTGAAAATCATGTTTTCTTTTAAGATTTAACTGGACAGGACTAGCTTAAATACGTGACATATTGTTTGACCTAAGGACTACTTTTAAATTTTATTTAAATCTAAAATCATTTTTTGTGTTTAGTCTCTTGATTAATCAAAGTGATGCCTAATTAATGCTTGAGAAATTGAAGAGCCAATGAATTGGAAATCAGTTACTAAAGATTTTATCGTCAAAGATCTTTGTAAACTTCAAGATTAACAAACAATATTAGTTATCCTAAGAGCATAAGCATCTTCAAAGCCCCTGATTCTCATCATCAATGTCTTCTCTCTATTCATCATTCAAGCTCACTGTCTGTGACATTTAAGCATCCAACATTCTCAAGATTCTCAGCAAGATTCTAAGATTTTCTCTTGCCCTCTTCAATCATCAATCAGGTGTAATTAATCTAATTAGGCTTTTAATATGATATTTGCTTGTTCAATCCTTTAATCCTCATGGAAACGACATCCATTCACCGTGGTATTACTTGTGCGATCCAGTGTACTTGTCGGTATCCGTGAGCTTTGATTTCCGCTCATCAAGTTTTTAGCACTGTTGTCGGAGATTAATTGAGATTGACAATATACGTCTGGTTAAGTCTTAATTTAGATCTTTTTTATTGTCTTTTCTTGATTTTTTTTTCACGTTCTTTCTTTCTTTTCTTTTATTTTACAATTTTTTTCTTTCTTTTTTATTTATTTTTTGTCTAAATCTTTTCTAAGAATTAAAATCGACTTACTTTCTTTTATTTTCTTTGAAATCCATTAGTTTAAATTCCTTTTTCTTTAGTTTTGTTATTCTACAATTTTATCATTCCTTTTTGCTTTCTTTATCTTGTTCAAATTCTTTTTCCTCTTTATTTCTCTTTTATTCCATGAGGTACACTTACAAAAAAAAATTAATTTTGTTTACATCACTACAAAAAAAAATGATATAAAACGGCATTAATAATATGGCGGTTCTATAATATTGCCATAATATTTGAGTATTTTGACGTTTATGATTATTGCCGTAATTCATTGGTAGTTAACGGCTTTTTTTTTTGCTTCTGGCGGTTTTAAACGCCATTATCAATTTGTATAAAATGCTCAACCCTAAATTAACCCATCATTACTGTGTTGAACTTGAAATGCTGCCAGTGTGAGAAAAATCTTGAAGCTCTGCCACTACGATCTCTTCTGTCACGATCTCTCCTCCGACGACTCCTCTCTCCAGTGACGGTCTCCTCCGGCAACGTCTCCTCCAGCGGCGTCTCCTCCAGCAACGACCTCCTTCTGCGACCTCTGCTCCAGTGACGGTCTCCTTCGGCGACGTCTCCTTCGGCGACGTCTCCTCTTGCGACTTCTCCTCCAGCGACGTCTCTTCCAGCGGCTTCTCCTCCAGCGACGATCTCCTCCTGTGGCATTCTCCTACGCTGGCAATCTCGTCAATCGAGCTATTGAGCTGCGAGTTTCTCTTCCGGCAGACTCACGAGTAGGTTCTTCTCTCTCTTTGCCTTTGTTCTCTTGAAAATATTTCATTCTAATCGATGGTCTTAGGCTTGCCTTAGATTAGATGAACAAATTTAATTAAAATTGGTTTGAATCTCAGTATAGTAGTCAAAATGTTTCTCGTTCTTTATTCTCAGCATGTATGTGCTCTATTTTGTTGTTCAATTTCCATAAAAGAAAAGAGGAAAACACTCTTTATAATTATTATATTCTTGTGATTTGCTATAAAATTATACCATTGCTTTGCTTTTCTGGATGAGTTATGATTTGAGTACGACATAATACTCTTAAAATTAACTTTCTAAGAGATTATATTTAGTTTTTTGAACTATAGCAATTTCTCATGTTAGTATACTCATCTTTGTCAGGGCTTTGTCCTGTCTGATCCAAAGAATAGGATGTTCCTTTGCAGTTTCCTCATTGTAATATCATTGGTTTGTGGTGCTTATTTAGTTGGCAATGCATTCACCACCAAGGAGTATAAACAAGTAAGTACGAATTTCTATTCCAAACTTCTAACTCTGAAATATGAATTGCTAGACAGAAAGAGAGAAGATTGTTATAGCTTAACTTTTTGTTGTATCTTACACATTATGTCTCTGAAAAGTCTCAAAATAAAATTTTAGTCATTGCTGTCTTATACTCTATCTCTAGTGTTTCTATCCTTCAATCTTTCTATGATGGCTTCATTCATGTACTAATAGATAGTCATAATCTCCATGGATGCAAATATCGTTTATTTTTATTATATAGAGTCTTCTCTCCTTTCTCCCCTGTCTGCTACACTTTGAAGTTTGAACCCAACTCCTATATATTTTCTTCTTCTTCTCCTAGGCGAAGGACACCTTCAAAGTTCTCTCCAAATCTGAAGGGAAGGGAAACTTCAGAACAGTGAGCTTCAAGTTCAAAGCAGTTGCACCAAGAACAAGACTCACATTCTACAGCTCCTTTTACCATACCAGAATTGATGATTATGGATCTCTTTGTGGCCCTGTTCTTGACCAGGTTATAGTGTTCCCTGTCACCTAAGTTATTAAACCATTAATGTAGTACTTAGTAACTATGATTTTTGCAAGTTACTTGAGCCTGTCTTCTGTATAATTGCACGAGACTATACCACTCTTTTACTCTAGTTTGCTGAGCACAAGACACCAATTTTAATTTCTGTTCATTAAAAAATTTGGCTCGAGTTTGAAGATCAAATTTTTAATCATGGGAGTTGAATGTTCATGAAATGATTAAGTAGTATATTTTAGTTTTTGATTGTTACCATGTGTTATTGGAAATCATGAGTTTCAATAAGCATGCATTTGTTTCATGCCAACATTCTGATCAATGCAACTTTTTCCCCTTCTTTTTTCTTTATTTGTTTGTTCCAGGTTTTGGGGTTGTAGGTTCTTGTAGTACAGGAAAAAAAAGGTAGATTTCATGGAATTGGCTACTGGAAGTTACCTTCTAAAGTTGTCGACGTAGTATGCAGTACAGGAGATTTTTGCAGCATGGTTATTGTAACATGGTTATTGGCTACTGGAAGTTACCTACTGAAGTTATTGTAAAATGGTTTTGTACCTGCAGGGTGAGGAGATTTTTGCAGCAGCTATTAGTGAAGTAAAAGAAGAGACAGGACTGAGTATCTAAGTAAATGTGACCAGTTTTTTTTATTGATCATAAGTTCGTAACAACTGTTTCATATGGTCCATCTTTTTTTTTCTGTTTAGATTGATACAGAATTTGTAGAAATACTAGCATTCAGGTGTGAATCTTCTAACTTTTGTATGGAATTTAATCCTGATATATCGTTGTAACATTGTATTTATGAATTGTAATAACTAATTTAAAAACACAATATGTATGTATGATTTTCACTGAAATTCTAACTCTATTTTCGATATATTAAGCACAAAAGAGGCATATTAATGATTTTCTTAGGAGGAATTTGAATTTTCAGTGATTGAACAAAAATCATTAATCACCATCACCAAGTCCTGTTTTTCTATTTTTCAGGGAAGTGCAGAATTCATTCTTTGGGAAATCAGATTTGTCATTTCTTTGCATCTTGCGCCCTCTTTCTGTTGAGATCAAAAAGCAAGAATTGGAAATTGAAGCAGCTCAGGTACTTTTGTTTGACGATTTCACATCATTCTTCTGTTTATTTTGTTCACCCAACGTAACTTTTCAGCAACTGATACTATAAGTATGAGATGATAGAAGGAGAAATATCCAAAAGATGAACCTAGTGGTGCTAATAAGTTATTTTCTTAATATACAGAAAGAAGAATTAGGATTTGACCACCAGGAGGTAGCCATGCCATCTGTGCCTCCACCAAATAAGGTAAGTTACATGGTTATTTATATTAATTAAGATTTAAGAATGAAAATGTGTTGCTGATTTCAGATTATTAATTGTTTCTAGCTTTTGTCAATGGAGGAGCTGCGGGAGAGAAACCTTACTGACCCTCGTCTTCCAAAGTAAGATTTTGGGGGGTGCAATGTGTTGTTAAAGAATATGTATAAGATTCTATTTAGAGAACATTCATGTATCTAAAGCTAAGGATCTCTGATGACTAAGTTTGTTGCTTCAGAACTTACCGGAACAAAATTGCTACAACTAAATTCACCCCTTGACCAATAGAGATATGGTTCTGTGAACCTACAACTTCAACAAATCAGACCAAATCTCCTCCCAGGTAATACTTTGCAGGGGAAAAGAAGGGTAGATCAATTCTTTGCCTTTTTTAATACTTGTTTAAATGTTTTATGCAGTTTGAATTTTTGGTTTAGAGCAAAGGGAAAACTTTCAGATGATCAGGCCTTGCATAGGTACATTATCTTGTATCAGCTTTTTATTTCTTTTACTCTACATGTTAATGTTGTTATTGCCTAAAGTCTTGTACTTATCTCAGTATGCCAAACCATATTCAATTCCGGAAGTGAAGACTACTCACAACAAAAAGAAGAAAAGCACGTGGATTTAATTAAAAGTTTGAAATCTAGCATGGACAACTTGAATAAGGAGGTAACATTTTAGGCACTATTATTTGTAACTACTCTTTCTTCATTCATCTATACTTCTAAATATAGTAAATTTATTTTCTAGTATCATGCGAAAGGTAACATGGATAGCATTTGCATTTTCCTTATATTCGAGTTGTGACTTTTATTGTTGTGTCTGGTGTAAATGTGATCTAAATTGTGTCTTCTTATTGCAGTTGGAAAAGATGAAAAAAAAAGAATTAAACTCCATGAAGTAAATAACTCATTTGCATTGATTGCCGTGAAACATGTCTTTTTCTTTGTTCAGATTCTTATGAATTTTATCCGTTGCTTAGGCTAATCAAGAATGGGAAAATATATTCCCTGTGTTCAAGGAAATATCTGTCACTGACAATGCATTAGAAAGGGTTCTTGCTTTGGAGATTGAGCTTGCCGAAGCATTGCAGGCCAAGAAGAAATCAAGCATGCAATTTCAGAGGTACACCTTTCTTTTGGAGCAGTAATTAGATTTTGGTACATATAGATGCTAATTTTGGAAGCACTTCACTTAAATTTACCATTTTCTTTGTTCTCGGTTAAAATTTGATGACTGGTTAGAATCTAAATTCTGATGCATCATCTTTTTTACTCTTTGAAATGAAGTAATGATCTTTTTCTTGTTTTAGCTATCAATTGCATTTTAAAACAAGTACTTTGCTGATTGAATTAAATAATCTCCAAAAGATATTAACACTGTTGTTTTGCACAATTAATTAATGTAGAAGAGTTTTATACTGACATCTAATTAAGAGTCACTTTTATCTACGTGGCAGTTCCTAACTTAATGGAGCAAATCATAATCCCACTACGTACTTATTCCAAATTAAAAGCTCCTTATGAATAATTGCTTGGTTTATATTCTTATTTATTTCATCGGCATACTAATTTCTTATAGTGTTTGATTTTGTACGTTACAGATTCAAGTGTCCTTTTGGTGAATGAAGCAATGCAATTAAGTACGTACCATGAGGAGGATATATGTAGTGGTCTTATTTGTTTATTTTATTTGTTAGTTTGACTCCACTTACATTTGTTAAAATATGTGCTTAGTCATACAATATTACATCTTCTTAACTAGATGAAAGAGATGCCAACTACTCATAATGATAGTAACTTTACTCAAGAATTTCACAAGCTTTTCGAAATGATTGAATTATTAGTAACACCTTAGATTTGAACAATTTAAAATTCATTGCTACAAGTAAAAACAAATTCAGTTAAGAATGCCTTATTTTTCACGGTTGAATTAGATTATTGTATGGCATGGGAAGCAATGTCACAAAGTTGGAATAATGGTTTCTTAAATTTAATACACATTAACGGTTCATATCTAAATTGAGTCTCTGTTTTTATTATTAGCAGCAATTGAACTTGAGATTAACTAAGGGTTACAAATAGTACAGCAGCTTGTTTTATATACTGATATGACAAATCTGGAATTGGTTAAGGGACATTTTTCTACTGCATGCAGGTTCTGGATTTCAGCCTTCATCCTCAAGAACTCAAGTCTGTGTCTTATAACACGATATACCACTCAATTAGGCAAGTTTCTTCCATCTTTTATTCCCTCAGATTCTTTTTAGCTGTCACTGTTGCTTTTTGGTACATCATTGATCAATTGACATTGGTCCAAGTAACATAAATAACATATAAATGAAAATGGAGAGAATATTATTGACTGTTGATAACTCGATGTAACTCATCCAGTAGGTTGAAAATGACACCAAGTAGTGTTTTAATTAAGCTCTCTGCTGTTTCTGGAGATGCTTCAACAATGCATACTATGCAAGAGTTGGAGGAGTAAGCACATCCGAATTTAATTCCCTCTGGTTTGTTGCAGGGAACAGCGTCGGTGGTCCTCGCTGGACTTGTTGCCACTATAAAAAAAAGAAGTATAAAAGAGAAAGGAAGTCCCAATCTCTCAGATCTAAAATTCCATCCGAAGACGCGAAGTTCCACCGAGTTTGCTGTCGCAGAAGGAGGAAACTTTTGGCCTCCAAATCTTATTCATCATCACTTAGCTAAGCTACTTGTCTTGTATATTCATATTCTAAGTAGTAAAAACAGCACTTGTTAGATGGTTTAAATACATTATTAGTCTTGACTGATTAGTGTTTATTGCAATGCTTGTATTTTGGTAAGTTTAGTAAAACAAGCTTTTGTATAGGAGTTATTACTTTTGATTTTCAATAATAAAAATATTAATATTTTATTTTTGAGTTATATAATATTTCATTTATGGATTATGATTTTTTGCTATTGTGAAATTTTAATCACAAAATTATTTATTTAACGCGATAAAAATGACGGTAAAAATTGTTAAAAACAACGATAAAAAATGTCACTGTCAGGGTAAAATGGCGGCCATTTTAACCCTGGAAATAACGGCGGTTTGAACCGCCGTTTTAACCTATTCAAAAACCGCCGTTTTAACCCAGGAAATTGTGGCGGTTTTCAGAAAACCGTCGTAATAACCAGAATGGCACCCAGAATTACGTCACTTTACGAAACCGCCATTATTGGTAATAATGGCGGTTCAAACCGCCGTAAATACCAAAAAAAACCACCATTTTTACCAAAATTTTTTGTAGTGCATTATTAGTTTATTCTATTCCACGCTCTTTTGAAGTTTCTCTCCCCTTCTACTTTCTTTTTCTTGTATAATTCTTGTCTAAAATTAAATTCTATTTTATTTTTTTCTACCCTTAGTTAGTCTAAATTATTTCTTTCTCCTCTTTTTTCCACATTTTTTTCTCTGTCCCCATTTTCTTTTAATGTTTTTTGTAGTTCTTTATTCTATTTAAATTACTTATTTCTCCTTTTTATTCTACAAGGTGCGTTTAATCTTGCTTTAATTATTGTCTTGCATGCAAAAAGGAGGAAATTTCACACTCCACTATCAACACAAAATAGAGTTAACTCTATTCTGATTAAGAAATAAAGCAAGATCCAAGAGACAAGAAGAAGAAAAAATGGCAAACAATTAAAACAATGTAAGAAGGACCCTCGGAGATTACAACACACTTATCTCTGATAGTTATGAAGACAGCATAGTAAGGCCCACAGTTCAAGCAGATAACTTTGAACTTAAGCCTTCACTCATCCAACTAGTACAAACAGATCAATTTGAAGGCAGTCATTAAGAGGATTTGAACATCCACATAGCAAATTTTCTGCATCTGCATGACACTGTGAAAAGTAATGGAGTTAGCCCCGAAGCCATCCAACTAAGATTGTTTTTCTTTTGGAAGAAGGGACAAAAATACATCTGAAAGTTTACACGCTGGACACAATTACATTTCAATCATTTAATGAGTTGCTCGTGCACATTATTTATACATTCCGACAGACACATTTACCCTTTCGACCATCGGCGTGTGGCGGTGTTAAATGAATGAAGTGTAATTGTGTCCAGCGTGTGAACTTTCAGGTGTATTTTTGTCCCTTCTTTCTAAACAAAATAAACACAAAAAATATTGTGTCTGCCGGAGTATATAAATGGTGTGCACGCGTGACTCATTAAATGATTAAAGTGTAATCGTGTCCAGCGTGCGAACTTTCAGGTGTACTTTTGTCCCTTCTTCCTTTTCTTTTTTATGAGAGATAGAGCTACACAATTGCTCCAATCACAACTCTTGGGAATCATCACTTCATGGGAGGATCTAGTTAGTAAATTCCTAACTAAATACTTTCCACCTCAAAAGCTGGTCCTGTTAAGGAATAACAGTAATTCATTCTCCCAAAAGGAGGGTGACTCGCTCTATGAAGCTTGGAAAAGATATAAATAGATGTTTAGAAAATATCCACATCACACTTTTTCTAAATGGCTTCAAATCCAGACCTTTTATGATGGTGTTTCTCAAACCTCGAGGGCAATGATTGACTTATCAGTTGGGGATTCTCTTCATAGGAAAACACCTAAAGAAGCACTGGAATTAATAAAGATAGTGGCGGCCAACAATTTTATGTATTCATCTAAAAGAGCCACTAAAAGGGGTGTAATAGCACTAGATACCATAGATGCTCTCATAGCATAGAGCGAGACGATGGCTAAACTAATATAGTCACTCACAAAATAGATCAAGCAGAATCAAGTAGCAGTCATCAAAAGCCAAGTTTCATGTGATATGTGTGGAGGAGAACATCCAAGTGAACGGTGTGATTCATACACTGGGGGCCATTCAGTCTATGAACAAGTAAACTTCATGGGACATTCCTCAAGAGAAAAGAACGATCCTTTTTCCAAAACTTATAATCTTGGTTGGAGGAATCATCCCAACTTTGGCTGGAGTAACCAAGGACAAAGAAACTTCAACAATTCATATCAACCAACCAACCATCAAAAATCACCTCTCGAGTTTATGGTGGAGAAACTATCTCAAGCCACTGAGGTCTTCATGCAAGAATCAAGGGCAATCTCTAAAAATCAAGAACCTTCCATAAGAAATCTAGAGGTGCAAGTAGGACAGAAGGCCAAGCAACTAGCAGAAAGGGGCACTACTTTCCTTCCTAGTGACACCATAGTAAACCCTAGGAAAGAATATAAGGCCATCTCCTTAAAAAGTGAAACAGTGATCAATAAAGTGCTCCACAAGAAAAACAAGAAGATAATCGAAGACCCTCCAAAGGAACAAAGGGAGGAGAACTCATAGGAAGCTCCTATATCTACAGAATTCAAAATAGACAAAGTGAAAACCTATTAATCAAGAACTCCATACCCTCAGAGACTTAAGAAATAAGATTAAGAGAAAAACTTTTCAAAATTCTTAGACGTCTTTAAGAAGTTACAAATCAAGATTCCATTTGTTGAGGACCTTGAACAAATGCCTCTCTATGCCAAATTTATGAAAGAACTGTTGACCAAGAAAAGATCATTTTAAGAAGATGAGAAAGTAATTCTCACCAATGAATGCATTGCTAACATTCAAAGAAAACTACCACAAAAGTTAAAGGATCTAGGAAGCTTTCAAATCTCTTGCACTATTAGAGACATCACCATTGGCAAAACTCTTTTTATGACTTAAGAGCTAGCATCAATCTGATGCCCTTATGTATGGTAAAGAGGTTACAGATTGAGGAGATAAAATTGACCAGGATTTCGCTACAACTAGCCCATTGATCAATAAAATTTCTACATGGGATAGTAGAAAATGCATTGGTTAAGGTCAGAAAAATCATTTTTCCTACTGATTTCATAGTTCTTGACATGGAAGAAGACGATGACGCTTCAATCATTCTAAGAAGACCATTCTTGGCCGCTGGACGGGCACTTGCTGATGTTGAAAGAGGAGAGCTCACACTAAGAATTCATGAAGAACAAATGGTCTTTAACGTCTTTAAAGCCATACAATATCCAAGCGAATCAGAAGAAGCGAAAGATTGCATGTCCATTGATTTGGTTGATACTCTAGTCCAAGAAGCCGTGGACAAAGGAATCCTTGAAGCTATGAGATACCCCAACCACCAACCTAAAGGATTTAACGTCAAGCTAGTGACAATAAAGAAGCGCTTGTTGGGAGGCAACCTAACCATGGTTAGTATTTCTTTCTTCATTCGTGTTTCTTTTATTTTAAGAGGTCTTAGTCATCATCATCATCTTCTTCTTCTTCCCCTTCACCTTCCTCTATTGCATACATATTTTCATACATTTGATTTACGTTTATAAAAAAAATCCTATGTCATTTAGGTTATATCTTGTTCTTTTCTTCCTTATGCACGTATGCTTCTGTCCATGATTTACACTTGTCATCAAGATTTTGTAAATATCTGATTTTGGTGTGGATAACACCATTGACCATAAAGAATCGACACCAGAAGTAGTGATGATAACTTAACAGAGTTGGGTAATATCAGAATAAGATAACTCCTCATTGCTGCTGGTTAGTTATTTTCTTTCTTTTTTACTTTAATCTTCTCTATTTTAATTTTCCTTGGTTTCCTCTTCTTGAATACATAGCATATTTTATCCTTCTTTTCTCATCTTAAACTTAAAATTTGAATGCTTGTTCCTCCAGTAACTATTTTTATGGAGAATATCTTGATGAAAGGATTGAATTAAATTATTCAAAAACAAACAGTGGAGGTACTTAAGAATATGTGGTTGTATTTGAAGGGATATGAAATACTTGAATCTTGAGGAAACGAAAAAAGAATCTTCAAGAAACAGAAATTTAAAGAAGTATTATGAGATTTCGATCATCAATTCCTTGGAGTAGTGAAAAAAATCTGGAAAGATCAAAAATCAAAAGTTCAAAGGCTCTGAGTACCAATGATTAGGATCCAATTATGTGCCTATGGTGTTTTTGTTCTATGGATAGACTTGGGTCAGTAAATCCGAGGGGTGCTTTATCACCTGATAACTTGGGCCAACTGAACCGAGACTATTGATTGAAAGTCCATTTAAAGAGTTGCCATAAGACAAAATATTTAGAGTCCAAAGAGGCTCTGGGCATCGATGTCTGGATCAAAACCCTAGTTATGTGCTTGTTGTAATATCCTTACTATCAAAATGTCACACTTTCGGCTCCACTACTCTGATAGAGCAGATATTACGACGACTTCCATACATATATAATAATAAAATAGGAGCCTTTAACTTGAAACCATATCTCTATTTTGTTTGAAAAACCAAAAATATTTTTTTCTTTCTTTTTACAAGCATGCATACATATAATACCAATCACAAGACTTCACATATATATACACATACACACACACACACAAGGATCCTTTAAATAAGTAACTTACACACATTAATCTATCATTACAATCATGACTCCTATCTCTCTTTACCAAAATATAAATCTTAATAACAAGGTGAGGGAAAAGGCATCTATGATAATACAACCATAAAGTGCAGAAACCACATCATAAGCTTCCTTGTCCACTTCTTGAAAAGAGAAGTTTGTAGGGGGTGAGATCCTAACCACATGGTCTCACTAAAGAAGTTTAAAATTGTCATAAGAAGATACGTGTAAGAAAAGGAATGGATTCTCAAACATAGTGATTATCATTTGTCTTATGAATCTTTTCAAACACCAATAGTTATTTATTCAAAACCCAAATTCATGCTTTCATTATAAAATCTTAAAAGTTACTTAAACTGTATGAATGACCAACCTGTCCCAAGCATAGGTTCATTAAGTCTATGCTGAACTAGTTTGATCTTTTATACTTTACCAAACCTTAAACAGAAATCACTCACGGCGTCTGGCCCATCACATAATTAATCATGGCCTCCAGCCTAAGCAAAATCAATCAACACACAAATGACCACAAACCAATGCGCGTATTAATCTTTACCAACTTACTAAATTATTGCTTCCGGCCCAACCAGTCACAGCCCTTTGGCCCAAAATAATCAAATCTCGACCCCAGATCTAAAACAATATCAAAACTCGGCCTTCAACCCAAAATAATATCAAATCATTCACAATCCACCACACTCCATTGTGATCTGATCAACAAGTCACAGACGTAAGCAAAAATCAAACAAATAATCAAACCATCACACATAGAGAACAATTATATCAAGTAGTGCAATAGCAGTTAACAGAATATCAATTAGGCAAACCAAAATAATTATATAGATCCAAGCAATTTCAAACAAATGTAGTATGATGCATGCCTGTCCTACTGGTCATGAGCTCATGTGTTGGTTAACTTGTCAGAACCCGACCCAAATCAAGTTGGTATCTCCCGGATTAATCTCTCTGTCGCGCATCCCTAGGGGGAATAATTCTGTGGAAGAGTGTCCTACCACTTTCTCCTGGAGGTATACTCAGGGAAAAATATTCCGCAAGAGAATGCCCTACCACCTTCCCCTGGATGTTGAAAAATTTTGTGGGATAGTGCCCTACCACCTTACAACCAGAGAGAGATATCGGAGAAATATTCTGAGGAAGAGTGTCCTACCACCTTCTCCACTTTCAACACACATTTAAAAGAGGATGTGAGAAAAATATTCTAAGGGAGAGTGTCCTACCACCTTTCCCACTCCAAACCAACAATCAAAAGAGTAAGCGGGAGAAACATTCCAAGGGAGAGTGCCTACTAACTTCCCCACTTTTAGCATACACAATTAAAAGAGAATGTAGGAAAAATATTCTGAGAGAGAGTGTCCTACCACTTTTTCCACTCCCATACCACAACTGCATCCCCTGGAGGCAGTGCCACCGCAATACGCAAGCGGAATTCACCATCATTCTTGGCATTTCGGTCATTTGGACCACAACGAGTTAATATTAATGTCTTTAAATAAACCTCATAAACATCAAATTCATTAACCATAACCTTTTGTACAACTTCTCAAGCTTAGACTCATTAAACCCAATTCTCTGTCAGTCTTCATTCCCAACTCTCGTGAGCGGGATAATACCACCGTCCTCATCGCGGACGGGACGAACCACCATTCCCACAACTATGTCATCCGATTTAACCAAACGTTTATTCAGAAATAATTCAATTTAATTCATTCTATATATTCACACTCATTTCCAAGCTTAAATACTAGTTAGTGGACCAGATCACATAGGTGAAAAAGTAGATTGAATAGACAAAAAATAATTAAAATCATTATTTTCTAGAAAACAGGACGGTCGTGCGTATTCTTGCCTCGTGCGTACATAGGAGTCCCCTTTTGGCGTGTACGCACGGAACGCATATAAAAGACATTCAATTTTGGAATGCAAGTTGTATGTACGCATAGTCGTGCATACACATGACTTGGCTTTTGTGCGTACACATGGTATGCGCACAAAACTCTTTCAATTCTATAACACCCCTCATGCATACGCATAGGTCGTACATACGCATGACCTCAATTTTTTACAACTTCTGCAGAATTCAGATTTTAACCATGAATTTCAAACGTACATAACTTTTTTATTAAAAATTATTTTTCCGTCTGTTCTTCGAATGTCATAAACTAAACAGACCTAATTTTTATTTAAGACAAGTTTCACAAAATTAAAGGTTTGAGAACTAAGTAATGGCCGTCGAAGTTGGTAAAAAATCTATTTTTACCAAAGTTACACAATTGCTCAATTTTCTCAATTCTCAATCCAAATCAATTCTAAACCATACC
This sequence comes from Arachis ipaensis, assembly GCF_000816755.2. Classification (NCBI taxonomy): domain Eukaryota; kingdom Viridiplantae; phylum Streptophyta; class Magnoliopsida; order Fabales; family Fabaceae; genus Arachis; species Arachis ipaensis. Next base: position 64,604,274 of record NC_029791.2, on the reverse strand, counting down.
AAAACCTTTACTAAGCAAACTCATTCATGCATTTATTAATTCTTTACCCCTTTCTAACCATTTCAACACCAAATCAACTAATCGAACATTTGACACCCACACTTATACAACTATAATTCCATTCACATCAACAATACATAACCCTCACAACTTATTACCAATTTAGAATCATTCCAAACCTAATCAACCCAATTCTAGTTTATGTATATCACAATCCATCAAATTATCCATTCACAAGACAACACACAATACTTATATATCTAAATTTACATTCACACTAAAAATCACTCATCATCATTATTTCGACATATTGCAATGAGGTAACATCAATACTTACCTTAACGTACCAAGTAGGGGATTTCTCACCCTATCACGGTCTTAGGCCCAAACTTTCACATCAGTAATTATAATAGGCAATTAAACCACACCATTACAATTATGCACATATATACATACATATATCCATTCCATAATTCAAGCCACTACCCAATTAATTAATCACCACAACAATCAAACATACCAATTCCTGAGACTCACATAATCACCAAAAATATTATTTTTATATCAATATCAATTTATAACAATTTTCGGCAATAAAACAGCTTTAAGAAAAATCTTACCACGTTGATGGCGGTTCCCAACCCTTGAATTTCCATTTTGAAACAAAACCACGCCTCAACAAATGGTACCACGCTTCCACTAAGTGCTCCAAAATGAACCCAAGCATCCAACACGTACCGAAACAAACCAATCACCCAAGCTACTCCATATAATCTAATCGCAACAATTATTCCAACATTCATACTAGGGTTCTTACTAGGGTTCTTGTAGGTACCACCCCTACCTCCTCACGAAAAACTCAGACGGTGGCACCTCGGTGTAAGAACAAGTCGAAAGCTGCCTCATAAGGACTCTGGACCTCATGTTCAGGCCTAAACCAACATATTAGGTAACCACTGGAACATTGATGCTGTAGCCGGAGACTTGTAATTCAACCTTTGATAATGGCAGACGATCAATACGAAGACGGTCACACGGCATCTAAATTAGAACCAGAATCCCATCGTGATGATCTCACACTTGCAATACTTCCTCCTCAGGAAAGGACGCACATTCCCCATGATAAAGGAACTTCGGCAAACCCCCAACCAAGGCGGATCCAATTAGAGGTCCATCCGTGGTGCGTAAATTTTAACTTCGCACAACTTAACTGGCAAGTGCACCGGGTCGTCCAAGTAATACCTCAAGTGAGTGAGGGTTGAATCCGACGAGGATTGCCGGATTGAGCAATCTGTAGTTATCTTGCAGATCTTAGTCAGGCAAATAGAATGATAGTAGTTGTTTGTTGTAGGTGCATAAGCAACAATAACAAAAGCGGTAAATGAATACGGTAGGCTTAGTGACGAGACGTCAGTTAAGGCTTCGGAGGTGCTTCTTCTTCTGAATTAACACGTCGTACTCTCTACGTCAATAATGAATGATTCCTTCAATGGCAAGGCTGTAAGTGATTAAGCCATGGGTCGTGGTCATTAATCTCCTCAGGTCCAAACTGAACATCCAAATGGACTAGATCAATCTGGGAGAGGGTGAAGCGCGCGCCAGTCAATCTCTCTACTGATCCTACTCAAAATGCTACAGACAAGGTTGGATCTTCCAGATCAGAGATTACTGCTCTTATGGTTCTAGCCCTTAGAGTCACAGGAACCTCAATTGCCACTGACTAATGGGGTTATATGTCACATGGCCAATTAATCCAGATAATTCTGTTGGAACCCGTGATACATCCTCAAGCTGTAGCTCAATACTATCCGGGTCAGGACTCGTAAGAACTCATGTAGAATCGAGATTCATAAGGATGAAGAATGACAATGCATCATAGAATAGAATCACACATTGATTGAAATAGAAAAGTACTTATATTAATTCATAGGAATCAGCAGAGCTCCTAACCTCAACCTAGGAAATTTAGTTGCTCATACTGTACAGAGAAATAACTAAAATATTCGAAAGTGGTAAAAGAGATCCTAAAAATTGGTGATCTTTTTTCTATTTATTCTAACCTAAACCTAAAGAGATATTAATAGTAATTATAAAATTACAAAATTGAAATAAACTAAGCTAAAGGTGCGAAAATCCACTTCTGGGCCCACTTGGTGAGTATTTGAGTAGAGCTTGGTGTCCAACTTAAAGAAGTGGGAGTTGAACACCCACTAGGGGGTAGGATTGCTGCTTCTTTGCTCCCTTTGTAGCATTGAACACCATGTTTGGGCGTTCAACACTAGCCTTGGTCCTCTTGGGGCATTGAACGCCCCATAGGGGGTAGTTTGGGCATTCAACGGCCATTTTGGGCTGTCCAATTTGAAGAAAAGTATAGACTATTATATATATCTGGAAAAACCTGGAAGTTAGCTTTCCAACGCCATTCAGAACGCATTATTTGGACCTCTGTAGCTCCAAAAATGCTCATTTGAATGCATGGAGGTCAGAATCTGACAGCATCTGCTCTGCTTTCGTTGCCTCTGAATCAGGCTTTGCCAGAACTTCACCAATTTCACCCAAAATTCACCTAAAATCATGGAAAATCATAAAATGTCAAAGTAATATCCAAAGAAGTTAATTTTGCATTAAAACCTACTAAAACTCAACAAAACATACTGAAAATACTAAGAAATTGATGCCAAAAAAGCGTATAAAATATCCACTCATCAAAACACCAAACTTAAACTATTGCTTGTCCTCAAGATACCAAAAATAAGTAGGATTAAAAAGAAGAGAAAAATAAAACGAGTCTCAGAGTTTTCAATGAAGCTCAGTTCTAATAATTGTGTGGGGCTAATAGGTCTTTACTTCTAAACAGTTTTGGCATCTTTGAGAGTTAGAGTCTAGATAATATTATTGGTACTCTTCTTTAAGTTCTTCTCAATTCTTGAACGCAGCTTCCTCTTTGGTTCTTTGCACTTTGTTGAGCCTAGCCGTGACTCTAAGCGTTTTATTTTTCTATATTGCCACCGGATACATAAATGCCACAGGCACTTGACTAGGGGAACTCTTTGGATTCGAATTTAGCTTTACTTAATTTCCAGTCAGTGGTACCCAGAGTTCTTAAGTGTACTCTTTTGCTTTGGATCACGACTTTAACTGCTCAGTCTCAAGCTTTTCACTTGACACCTTCACACCACAAGCATTTAGTTATGGATGGCAACTTAATTGAGCTTTGTCCCTTATAACCATTGATGCTCAAAGCCTTGGATCCTTGCTCTTATGATTTTTCTTTTATGAGCACTCTTTTTTTTTTAAATAGGATTGCTATTTTTTTTGCTTCAAGAATATAAATAATTTGGATTTTTCTGAGAGCTAATAATATTTCTCTAGATTCACTGTTCTTCCAAGAGCCAACACCCTCAACCTCAAGACAATCATGCACAGTTAATTCATGCATTTAGAGAGTAAATGCATGGCCACCACTTTTTGGATTAGAATCAATGCTGTACAATCAACTCAAGAAATTTTGTATTTTACTGCTTCTTTTTGAAATAAAAGATATTTTATTTAAATTTAATGGAACGACAAGTGGAATATCTCATACTCAATCGACATAAAGGAAAATTAATTACTAGAAAATAAAGAACTAGAAAAAGAAAAACAGAAATTCTACTAGTGATCATGTAAACTTAAATATGAAAAACAGGAATTAGAATAGGCACAAGATAGGATTGAAACTCAACCACCTTAATTTTGGTGGTCATTGCCTTCTTCCGAAGCTACTTTTTGGCATTTCTGCTCTTCTTCTACATGCCCCTACCTCTCATGTTCTTCCACTAGCTTCTGTAGCATGCAAGACTGGTTCTGTTGTTCCTCTCTTAGCTGGTCCATAGTGGATTGCAACTGCTAGATGGATGCTGCCAGTTGATTCCAGTATTCAATTGGAGGAGTGCTCTGCCCTTGAGGTGGCTTAGGTGTCTTCCTCTTATGAGGGTTGACTGGTTGCTGAGTCTTGTCTAGTCCTGGTCCCTTGGTGCTTTCCATACTCTCCTTGGTAATTGGATTGTCTATTGGAACACTAGTGTCTCTGTCAATCAAGACTCCTGCCTCATTATACAAGCGAGAGACAAGGTTTGGGAAAGCAAGCTTGGCTTGGGTTGAGTTCTTGTTTGCGAACTTATATAACTCACAGGGAATTATTTGGTGAACTTCCACCTCATTGCCCAACATAATACAATGGATCATCACAGCTCGCCTTAAAGTAACTTCAGAACGATTGCTAGTGGGGAGTATGGAACGTCCAATGAACTCCAGCCATCCTCTAGCAACTGGCTTGAGATTCATTCTCCTCAGTTGGTTGGGTTTGCCTTTCTTATCATTGATCCACTTGGATCCTGGTAAACATATGTCCTCAATGACTTAATCTAGCCTTGGTTTGGCTAGTACTCTCCTATTAAAGGAGTCAGGGTTATCCTTTTGTGGGGGTAATTTAAAAATTTCCCTCACCTTATCCATATTAAAATGCAAAGTCTTTCCTCGGACCATGGTACGCCACGTATGGAATCCTTGTCCTTCTTTCTTTTGTTTATTTGTCATCCATAGGTTTGCAAAAAACTCACGGATTCATACTATTCCAACATTGGTTGCAGGGTTGGCCAGAACTTCCCAACCCCTCTTTTGAATCTGTTCTTAGATTTTCGGGCATTCATCTTCTTTCAAGTCAAACTTAACTTTCAGAATCACAGTCGTTTTGCACATTACTTCATAGTAATGTTCTTCATGAATCGTGGAGTAGAACCTGTAAGGTTTGTATGCAGGTGTTGGTGGTGCACCTTCTTTCCTGTTTCTTGATGCGGATCTTCCACTTCTTGGAGCCATAGATAGTGAATAACTAAAAGAGCAACGCTCTGGTGGTGGGTCTTGGAATTCAAATGGATGGCTTGCATCCTTGTGGGCGTTGAACTCCCAGGGAACCCCCCTGGTGGCGTTCAACGCCAGCTCTTCATCCCTCAATGGGCGTTGAACGCCCAGGGCACTCTCCTGGTGGCATTCAACGCCAGGTCTTTACCCCTTAATGGGCGTTGAATGCACAGGGCACCCCTTAGTGGCATTCAACGCCAGGTCTTCACCCTATTTTGGGTGTTGAACGCCCAAGCAGCCCCCTTGTGGCATTCAATGCCAGCCTAACTATCCTTCTTGGGTGTTGAACGCCCATTCTTCTCCTTGTCTGGCGTTCAACGCCAACAAGGAATCTTCCCCAGGGTGTTCTGAATTTAATTTTGAATGTTCCTATTTTTAATCTAGGTATTGCACATGATCACAAATATTAAACATTAGCAGAGGACCATAAAAGTTAATATGGAATTAACTAGAATTGAATAAAACTAAGAACAAGTAAAAGAATTAAAAACAGTAATATGCTACGTATGGTTGGGTTGTCTCCCAACAAGCACTTCTTTACCGTCACTAGCTTGACATTCCAGGTTGCCTCCCAACAAGTGCTTCTTTATCGTCACTAGCTTGACGTTCCTGCTGTTATGTTAGCAGCAGTGTGGAGCTCTCTTGCTCCAGAGTATCCCCTAGATAATGCTTGACCCTCTGTCCATTTACTATAAACCTTTTTCACAGAATGTCTGTGTTGGAGCTCTATATGGTTGTAGGGTGAGACATTAGTGACCAAAAAAGGTGCCTTGCATATTGCAAAAAGTTGCTCGTCAGGAAAGGTCTCAACTATCTCCGTAATGGGAGGAGACGTCCCTGTTGCAGGTTCAATCCTGGACAGGTGGTCAACCACCTGATTCTTGGACCCTTTTTTGTCCCTTATTTCAATGTCAAATTCTTGCAAGAGCAAGACCCATCTTATCAATCTGGGTTTAGAGTCCTGCTTCGACAGAAGATACTTAAGAGCAGCATGGTCTATATAAATGATGACCTTAGATCCTATTAAATAGGATTTGAACTTGTCAATGGCATAAAACACTGTAAGTAGCTCCTTCTCTGTGGTGGTGTAATTTCTCTGTGCGTCATTTAAAACATGACTGGCATAATAAATGCTGTGTAAGAGCTTATCATGTCTTTGTCCTAGGACGGAACCAATTACATGATCATTGGCATCACACATCAATTCAAATGAAAGGGTCCATTCAGGTGTAGATATGATAGGTGCAGAGATAAGCTTTGTTTTCAGAGTTTCGAAGGCATCCCTGTACTCTTTATTAAAAATAAAAAGAGTGTCAGTGGCTAAGAGATTGCACATGGGTTTTGCAATTTTGGAGAAATCTTTGATAAACCTCCTGTAGAATCCCGCATGTCCTAAGAAGCTTCTGATTGCCTTAACATTAATAGGTGGTGGTAACTACTCAATTACTTCTACCTTGGCCTGATCGCCCTTGCCTTCAATTACCATGAAATGGCATTTCTCCCAGTTTAAAACTAGGTTAGTTTTTTGGCATCATTTCAGAACTAGGGCCAGATGGTCAAGGCAAGAATAAAAGGAATCCCCAAAGACAGAGAAATCATCCATGAATACTTTAAGGAATTTCTCAACCATGTCTGAAAAGATGGAGAGCATGCACCTTTGAAAGGTGGCAGGTGCATTACAGAGGCCAAATGGCATCCTCCTGTAAGCAAACACTCCATATGGGTATGTAAATGTTGTCTTTTCTTGATCTTAGGTATCTACTACAGTTTGATTGTAGCCTGAATATCCATCAAAGAAGCAATAAAAGGCATGCCCAGCTAGTCTCTCTAGCATCTGGTCTATGAACGGCAGAGGGAAATGGTCCTTCCTTGTGGCATTATTGAGTCTTCTATAATCAATGAACACGCGTCACCCTGTCACTGTCCTTGTGAGGATCAGTTCATTCTTTTTATTATGGACCACTGTCATCCCTCCCTTTTTGGGTACAACCTGGACAGGACTAACCCAAGGGCTATCGGAGATGGGATAGATAATTCCGGCCTCCCATAGCTTAGTGACTTCTTTCTGTACTACTTCCTTCATGGCTAGATTCAGCCGCCTCTGTGGTTGTACCACAGGTTTAGCATCATCTTCGAGCCTTATCTTGTGCATGCAATGAGTTGGGCTAATCCCCTTTAAGTCACTGATGGTCTAGCCTAGAGCTATTTTATGTGTTTTCAACACCTCAATCAGTGCTTCTTCCTCTTGTGGCTTCAGGGAAGAACTTACGATTACAAGATAAGTGTCACCATCTCCTAGAAACACGTATTTCAAGGATGATGGCAGTAGTTTGAGCTCGAGTTTGGGAGGTTTATCCTCCACTTTAGGGGCTTTTAAAGCCTTCTCTTGCACTTCTGACGCTTCCTTGTCAGAACTGACATCCTCAAGGATGTCTTGAAGCTCCTCCTCCAGGCTCTCAACTGAATGTGTCTCTTCCACCAGAGAATCAATGATGTCGATCGTCATGCACTCCTTGGATACATAAGGGTGGTCCATTGCTTTGGTGGCATCCAGGATGAACTCATCCTCATTGACTCTCAGGGTCACTTTCCCTTTTTCGACGTCAATGAGGGTCCTTCCTATGGCCAGGAAAGGTCTTCCCAGGATTATGGACACGTTCTTGTGTTCCTCCATCTCCCAGAATACAAAGTCTGATTGTTGGGAAGTAACCCAACCCTGAATATCGTTGGTTTTTCTTTCATTTGATTTTCATTTCTTTTTCATTTTATTTATAGTTTTCTTTGGTTTAATTTTGATTGTGATAATGCAAAGTGTTTAGGACAGGAACATGAGGAATCAGGAAGCAGAACAGAACACCCTAGAGCAAAATCAACTTGAAGTGCTCTGGTGCTAAACGCCAGGGTGGGCGTTTAGCCCGAAGTTGGCAAGCTAAGGGCTGGTGATAAATGCCAGATGGGCGTTTAATGCCCATAAGAGGATCCAGTTTTTAAGAAATCCATGCCTCATAGGGCTATCGTTTAGCGCCAACACTAGTTTCAAAAAAAAAGTTCCACTTCTGGCACTAAACACCAAGGTGGGCATTTAGCGCCAGCTATGCCAATTTTGAATTTCAAGTAGGAATCTGACTGTTGCAACGGTCACCCCACCCCTACCCTCTCCCTTCTTTCTATCTCTCTCACACCTCGTTCCAACATCAAATCAAATCTTGTTACCCCCAAATCATTTCCTTTAATTCACCTTACTCCATATCCCGATCTATTTTCCTATCATATCTTTTCAAATCCTCTTGAATTCTATCTTCCTAAATTAATCTCCTTTTGCCCTCCTATAAATACCACCTCTATTCTCACCTTCCATCACACCTCTCCAATATATCTCTCTACCTCCTCACTTCTCTTTACCCCCTTTCTTCTTTTCCTTTCTTTTTTTCCTTATAGCCAAAACCCAAACCCCCCACCCTTTACGCCCTTCCGCCTCTCTTTTTCGTTTTATTTCCTTTCTTTCTTCACTTTTCTTCACATTTTTTATTTTTATTTTTTTGCTCGGGGACGAGCAAAGGCTTTAAATTTGGTGTTGGGGCGCTCCGTTTTTCACCTTTCTCATACTTTCAATGGCACCAAAAGTTGGAGAATCATCTTTAGGAAAGAGAAAGGAGAAGGCTCCCTCCTCTATCCCATATGATGTCAACCAGTTCCAAACTAAGATTCATGAGGAGCACTATAATGAGATTGTCAGCAAAAAAAAGTGATACCGGATGTGCAATTTGATTTGAAGCTAGACGAGTATCCAGAAATCTCGGAATAAATTTGGAACAGGGGTTGGAAAGTTCTGGCCAACCTTGTGACTGAGGTTGGAGCACTGATGGTCAGAGAGTTCTATACTAATTTACGGGTGACCTACAAGAACATCAAGGAGGTGAATCCTGAGTTCAAGACTTGGCGCACTATGGTCTGAGGGGAGATCTTACAGTTTGGTTCGGAGAGAGTGAGGGAGATGCTTCAGTTGCCACCATCCAGGGATGACCCTCACTCTTACACTAAGAGGGTCAACATTTATCAGAATTTGGACCAGGTCCTCACTGATATATGCCTCCCCGGAGGGATGCTAAGGGTCACCTATACTAGCTGAGGAGGCATTCTTTGAAGCCGGTTGCTAGGGGCTAGTTGGAGTTCATTCAGGGCTCTATCATCCCTATGAGTAACCGGTCTGAGGTTACTATTGACAGAGATGTGATGATTCACTGCATCATGCTTGGCAATAAGGTGGTGCAACGCGTGATCCCTCATGAGATATACAGCATAGCAGCAAAGGCTTCCACCTCAGCCAGATTAGCCTTTTCTCACCTCATCTTTTGCTTTTGTGAGGCTGCTCGTGTCCAGATTGATAGGGATACTTTATTGCAGTTGACAGACCGATCACTAGGAGGGGCATGGAGTATGCTCGGGAGCTTGGACAAGCACCACCTCAAGAGCCAGTTCCCTGATGCGTGAGCATCTTGTATCCTTTTTTCCTTTGTTTTCTAGTTATTTTCAGTTAAGTTTTATTATATTTTACTGAAAACATCCTCTGTGGATGCTACTTTGAGTTGTTTTAGTGTTTTTATGATTTCAGGTGAAATTTGGAACAATTTGGCAGAGTTTGGAGCAAAAAGGAAAAGAGCTGAAGCTGCTCCCCTGGGAAGCTAAATGCCAAGCTGCCCCCCTGGGCAGCTAAACGCCAAGCTGGCATTTAGCGCCAGCAAGCTTCACAACAAGGCACATTTCTGCCCACTTATGGGCGTTTAGCGCCAGTTAGCCCGAGTTGAAGCCCGCACTTTGGAGCATCTCTAGCTGGATTTAGCCTTTATTAGTTATTTTATCTTTTATTTTTGAAATTTTTATTTACAAATAATATCTTTTAAGTTTTAGAATTTATTATTTTATTTTATTTTCAAATCAGATTAAGTTAGATATAAGAGGGAAAAGATTCACCCTTTAGGGGGATCTTTAGATCTTTGGACTTTCAGATCTTTTCTGTTCCGCACTTTTCAGAACCCTAGTTTTTCTCTGTAAGTCTTGAGCCACTAAACCTTCTTGGTTAAGGTTAGGAGCTCTGTTTATTTCTATGGATTGAAACTATTACTCTTCTATTTTAATTAATGCGTTGATTCGATTTCAAGGATTACCTTCGTTCTTAATTTTATGAGTCTGGGTGGAATGAGAGTATGACCCTTATTCTATATGCTTTTATGAGATCCTTGAGAGTGGTCTCTGAAGAGAGAACTTTTGCGTGGTCTAGAAATTCACAGATAAATCCTCGTTGCAGGTATAGCTTCTAAACCAACAAAAGTCCTTTCTTACAAACGTTTTGGTTGTCACAAGTAACAAACCCCTTTTAAAATTGATAACCGAGGTATTTAAACCTCGGGTCGTCTTCTCAAGGAACTGCAGGGAAGTATGTTCTTATTATTGGTTATGAGTTTTGTAAATTGGGGGTTTTAAAAGTAAGGAATAAGTAAATTAAATGACAAGTAAAATAAATAAATAACTATAAAATAAACTCTTGGCAAGTTATAAGAAATAGGAAGTCCTATCCTAGTTATCCTTATCAATGGTGATGAGAATTGAGTTTAATCCCACTTAGTTAATCTTTACTAAACAAAGGAAAGTCAAGTGGACTAATCAGTTTGATCCTCAGATCCTAGTCAATTCCTAAGGAAGGACTAGAGTTATTGGAATTCGATTTGATTAGCAAAAATAACAATTATCAATCATGATGAGTTTGATAACTCAAGAGTTACCAATTACTTAACCAAATCCAAAAGGAGAAAAATAAACTTACTCGAATAAAAATATCTTCAGATTGGAAGCAATAGTAACATAAATAAAAGAAAGCAATCATAAACTGAAATACCTCAAATAATATTAATTAAGAGAATCATATGTAACATGGAAGATTTCATAAATTAAATTAAGAAAATAATAAAAGGGAATATTGAACCTGATAAAGAGTTGGAATACTTAACTTGAAATAATAAGAAATTCTAATCCTAAAACCTAAGAGAGAGGAGAGAACCTTTCTCTCTAAAAACTACATCTAAACTATAAAAAGTGAATAATTCAATACGTTCCTCCTGAATGGATGCATCCCCCCACTTTATAACCTCTAATCTGTGCTTTCTGGACTTGGATCTGGGCCAAAAAGGCTTCAGAAATCGCTGGGAGGATTTTCTGTAATTTCTGGTGCGTGGCGTCTTGACGATCGGATTTTTGACGGTTTAGAATTTCACAAATGAATTCTCGTTGAAGTATAGTCTCTAAACCAACAATAATCCTTTCATGCAAAAATTTGTTTGTCACAAGTACAAACCCCTAAAATCTATAAACCGAAGTATTTAAACCTCGGGTCGTCTCTCAAAGGACTTGCAGGGTAGTGTTCTTGTTATTGGTTATGGACTTGTTTATTTTGGGGTTTTGGATGAGGAATGTGAATAGTAAATGGTAGGAAAACTTTATTCACAAAATGGTCTTGGCAAGGTTTGGTTGTCAAGGGTCTTCATCATTATCACTAGCCACAAGTATGGTAGTTGCAAGGATTAATCCCACTTAGTCATCCTTAAATCGATTAACAAAGGAAAGTCAAGTGAGTTATATCAATCCTAGTCCATAAGTCCTAGCTTTCCACTAATTGGATTAATGAAGGCTAGAGTTAATGGCTATCAACTATCAATCAATCGGACACTAGTGACTCAAGAAATCCTAAGTTACATTCTCAAGCCAAGAACATAAAATTCTAGTCTAAAATTCTTCCAAGCATTTAATCAAACACTTGGAAGGCACAAAAGAAAAGTATAGTCAATCACAACAAGAATGAATTCTAACTACAATTGAATGTAAAGAATTAACAACAACAATCAAGGAAATCACAATTATCATGAATTACCTCAAATTGCATTATTGAAAGAAAATAAAGAGAACAAGAGTATCTCAATTACAAAACCTAGAAACAAAATAAGAGAAATTACAACAAAAGAATAGGGATAGAGAGAAGAACCAAAGAGTAGCAATCATCAATTGAAGGTAGAAGTAGAAGGAGACTTGAATTAAACCTAGAACTATGAGATCCTAATCTAACCCTAATTCCTAATCCTAATTCTAGAGAGAAGAGAGAGCTTCTCTCTCTAAAACTCTAAACTAAAAGTGATTATTGGTCAAAAAGTGATGATAATAATGCCTTCCCCTTAATCCTTCACCCTTTTATTCCTTTCCCTTAGCAATTTGGCGCCAAAAATGGGTTCAGAAACCCTCTCAAATCGCCAGGCACGTGTTGCATTAGTGAGGTCATGTGCCCTCATCGACGCGTGCGCGCACGGTACGCGTGCGCTTCCCTGGCTAGTTCTGCGATGTGCGCGCGAGCGCCTTGTGCGCGTGCGCGTGCATGGCTGACTTTGCTTCTTTGACTTTTTTTTATGCTTCTCTCCACTTGTATGCTTCCTTCCTTGCTTCCTTTGATCCATGCCTAGCCTATTTCAATCCTGGAATTACTAGCAAACACATCAAGGCATCTTATGGAATCAAAGAAGAACTAGAATTCATCAAAATAAGGCTTAGAAAGCATGTTTTTACACTTAAGCACAAATATGGGAGAGATAACAAAATCATGCTAATTCCTAGGCTAAATGTGACAAAAGGTTATCAAAATACTCTAAATTCAATGCAAAACAAACCGTCAAATTGGGGTTTGTCAACCTCTCCACACTTAAGCCTTAGCATGTCCTCATGCTAAAATAAGAAGGAACTAAGGGTTATGACATTTATTGAATGCAACTAAACTATATGAGTCCTATCTAAATGCAATTATCTAAAGCAATTGGAAATGCTTAGTTCAAACAAATCAATTCTCAAGAGAGCATGTGTAAGCACAAGAGCTAGGCAATAAGGACTAAGTCCAAACCACAATTGTATTGAATTGTCAAAAAGAAGTTCAAACTTGCAAGAATATAGATAATATGGGTGAACACATGTGATTGAACTTTTGAACCCTCACCGGATGTGTATCCGCTCTATTCACTCAAGTGTTTAAGGGTTAATTCACTCAATTATCTTCTAATCATGTTTTCCAAAATTTGATTTTCTTCTAACAATCAACACTTATTCAATGCATGCATACATTCATCATGAGGTCTTTCATTTAGGTTGTAATGGGGTTAGGGTCAAGGTAGGATCATTTATGGTCAAGTGGACTAGGATTTGAATCTTTGATTAGCATAGACTTTCCCACCTAACCTATTTAGTGACTTATACAAATGCAAGCTATTCTAACTACCCATTCTTCACTTTTTCTTACATACTCATGCATTTTCTTTTCATTTCACAACACTTATGCATTGATTCCTATTGAGCTTCACTTTGGGCATTTTGTCCCCTTTATTGCTTTTCTCTTTTTTTTTTTCTTTTTCTATATACATTTTTCTTTTCTTTTCCTCATCATTTTTTTTTCTTTATATTATTTTTTTTTCTTTTTCTTCTTTCAAACTAAATACGAGAACATCAATGCATAAGGTCTCTACATTTAATCAATACATGAACATGTGCCCAATTCCTAAACATAAAAGTGTAAAAGCATCAAAATATCTAAAATCCAAAATAACCAATAAAAGTACCCAAAGCAAACTAGAAATGGCATCACAATATATACAAAGATGTGCAAAATAGGATAACTAGGCTGAAAAGTTCACCGGTTCCCCGGCAACGGCGCCATTTTGACGATTGGATTTTTGACGGTTTAGAAATTCACTAATGAATTCTCGTTGCAAGTATAGTTTCTAAACCAATCACTAATCCTTTCATACAAAAAGTTGTTTGTCACTAGTACAAACCCCTAAAATTTATAAACTGAAGTATTGGACCTCGGGTCGTTCTCCCTAGGAATTGTAATGAAGTGTCTTGTTATTGGTTATGAGTTATTTTGGGGTTTTGGATAAGAAGCATGAAAGATAAATAGTAAGAAAGTAAACTAACAACTATAAAAGGCTCTTGGTAAGGTGTGAGAACTAGAAGTCCTATCCTAGTTATCCTTTTCAATTGTGATGAGAATTGTTCATTGCTACCACTTAGTTAACCCTTACTAATTAAAGGAAAGTCAAGTGGATGAATTGACTTGAGCCACAAGTCCTAGCCAACTCCCAAGGAAAGACTAGCTTTAGTGCACTCCAAACCAATTAGCAATCTCTCCAATTATCAATCAACAAAGGGATTAGATAACTCAAGTGTCACTAATTACTCTACCTAGGCCAAGAGGAACAAAATCTACACTAAAATCCAACCAAGCATTTCATCAAACACTTGGAAGGCATAAAAGAAAAGCAAAGTAAATTGATAACAAAAATAGAATCTAACAACAATTATGGCAATGAATTAACAACAACAATGAAAAGGAACACAATTATTATGAATTACCTCTAATTGAATTGAAAGAAAATAGAAGGAGCAAAAGTAGATCTACAACAAAACATAAGAACAACATAAAGGAAATTACAACAAAAGAATAGAAGAAGAATGAATGTAACAACAAAGAATTGAGAGATAGAAGTGGAAGAAAGCAAAGATTAAAAACCTAGATCTAAGAACTAAACCTAATCCTAATTCTAGAGAGAAGTGAGAGCTTCTCTCTCTA
>NC_029791.2:64586083-64589661 GCF_000816755.2 Arachis ipaensis | reverse complement strand
CCTTACTTCATTCTTGGTTTAAGCATGAGGACATGCTTGGTTTAAGTGTGGGGAGGTTGACAAACCCCAATTTGACGGTTTGTTTTGTATTGATTTTTGGGGATTTTATCACCTTTTACCCATATTTATTCAAGAAATAGCATGGTTTTGTATATTCTCCTTTAATTGTGCTTGAATGTGAAAACATGCTTTTTAGGACTCAAAATAGCTAAATTTAATTCACCTTGATTCTATTAGATGCCTTGATATGTTTGTTAAGTGATTTAAGGTTTAGGAGGCAAAGATTGGATCAAGGGAATGAAGAAAGAAAGCATGAAAAGTTGGAGAACTCATGAAGAAATGGAAGAACCGGAAAGCTGTCAAGCCGACCTCTTCGCACTTAATCGGCCATAACTTGAGCCACCGAGGTCCAATACTTCGGTTTATAAATTTTAGGGGTTTGTACTAGTGACAAACAACTTTTTGTATGAAAGGATTAGTGATTGGTTTAGAAACTATACTTACAACGAGAATTCATTTGTGAAATTCTAAACCATCAGAAATCCGTTCATCAAAATGGCGAACTATACTTGCAACGAGAATTCATTAGTGAATTTCTAAACCGTCAAAAATCCAATCGTCAAAATGGCGCCGTTGCCGGGGAATTGCAATGGTGTTATGTTATTGGTTATTGTACATATGTGAATAGTGTGAATATCATGCTTTTTGCTTTATTTGCTAGTTGTAGAATTTTGTTTCTTTTGTTTTCTATTAGCTTTTGTTTTTATTTTATCTTTTCACCATGAATTCTCATTTTGGCTATGAGTGTGAAGAGGTCCAAATGATACGATTCCAGTTGGGTTGGAAAGCTAACATCCGGGGCTTCGAAATGATATAAGATTTGCCATAGTTGCTATACGTATAAGGACGCGTACGCGCACTGTACGCGTACGCGCTGTTGGTGCACGTGATTCACTTCATGCAAACTCGTGGCTAGCGAATTTACAAGCCTTGTGGGCCCAATCCAACTCATTTCTGATGCTATTTAAGCCAAGGATTGAAGGGAGAATGAAGAGACTTTTGATACTTTTCATACTTTTCACACTTTAGATGTTAGTTATCATTAGTTTAGTTTTAGCTTAGTTTAGTAGTGAGAATTAGTTTCTAGAGAGAGAAGCTCTCTCTTCTCTCTAGAATTAGGATTAGGATTAGGTTTGGTTCTTAGATCTAGGTTTTAATCTTTGCTTTCTTCTACTTCTACCTTGCAATTCTTTGTTGTTACATTCACCATTCTTCCATTCTTTTGTTGCAATTTCCTTTATGTTGTTCTTATACTTTGTTGTAGATCTAGTATTGTTCCTTCTACATTCTTCCAATTCAATAAGAGGTAATTCATAACAATTGTTCTTCTTTGCTTTTCTATTGTTGATCTCTTATTTTTGTAGTTGTAGATTCCTTTAATTCTTGCATTTAATAATGTTTACTCCGGCTCTCTTTCTCATTGCTCACCAAGGGTATGGGAGGTTGTGCACACTCTTTTATACTTTTAACTCTATGTCCAATGGGAGAGGATTCCATTGTAGAGAGAAATTCATCCATGATTGAATCCATTTCTTGATAAACCTCTTCCAAGTCTCCAACGATGATATGCCTTGGAGGTTGCGCACCTTCTTCAACTTCAATATCTAGCTCCTTGGAAGAGTGCTCCATGAGACTACATTCCCTTGGACTTTCAACATCTCCTAAATCTTCAACCACTTCTTCCTTTTCTTCAATGATTATAGGTTCCTCTAGTTGCTCCAATACAAAATTTGACTCCTCTTTCTCCACCGAATTTTCCAATTTCACCCTCATACTTTGCTCTTCTTTTGACTTTCCACATGTGGTCACGGAAGTACCTTGAGTATTCAAGCATTGGTGGGCTAAAGTGTGCACCACCTTGGTCAAATTGGTCACAAACTCAAGTGTATCCCGCTTCATGGCTTCTTGTCCTTGGAGTAACAAAGTGAGGGGATCGTCTATTGGGGCTTGGGGTGAATAGGAAGGTTCATTAATTTGGAGGGAGGGTTCATGGTAGGAAGGTGGTTCTTCTTGGTAAGGGTATGGAGATGGTGATGGTTGAGGTAGTTCATGGGAGTAATCTTGATATGGTTGTGGTGATTCTAGAGGTTCTTGCTCATAATGGCCATAAAAATATGGTATGGATGATTGGTTATATGATGGATATGGATCATAGGGTGGTGCTTGGTGATGAAAGGCTTGTGAGAATGGTTGAGGTTCATGTTGAGGATGAGATTCATAGGCATATGATGGTGGTTGTTGAGTGTCACAAAAAGAATCATCATAGCCGCTAAGTTGGCATGCATTAGGATGGAAATTATACCTATAAATATCCGGAGGTTGTTGCCAATAGGAGTGATCAATTCCTTGAGGCTCTTCCCATCTTTGTTGGTTCCATCCATGGTACATGTTGCCATTAAAGTCCACATTTCCTACAACACACTTAGAACCAAACTCAAAGCCAAAGTGGTGAGAATTCATAATGAGAGAACAAAATAAAACTAACAAAAATTAAGAAACAACAAAAGATAAACCTATTCACAATATTCACATATGTACAATAACCAATAACACAACACCATTGCAAATCCCCGGCAACGGCGCCATTTTTGACGATTGGATTTTTGACGGTTTAGAATTTCACAAATGAATTCTCGTTGAAGTATAGTCTCTAAACCAACAATAATCCTTTCATGCAAAAATTTGTTTGTCACAAGTACAAACCCCTAAAATCTATAAACCGAAGTATTTAAACCTCGGGTCGTATCTCAAAGGACTTGCAGGGTAGTGTTCTTGTTATTGGTTATGGACTTGTTTATTTTGGGGTTTTGGATGAGGAATGTGAATAGTAAATGGTAGGAAAACTTTATTCACAAAATGGTCTTGGCAAGGTTTGGTTGTCAAGGGTCTTCATCATTATCACTAGCCACAAGTATGGTAGTTGCAAGGATTAATCCCACTTAGTCATCCTTAAATCGATTAACAAAGGAAAGTCAAGTGAGTTATATCAATCCTAGTCCATAAGTCCTAGCTTTCCACTAATTGGATTAATGAAGGCTAGAGTTAATGGCTATCAACTATCAATCAATAATCAATTGGAGACTCAAGAAATCCTAAGTTACCTTCTCAAGCCAAGAACATAAAATTCTAGTCTAAAATTCTTCCAAGCATTTGATCAAAGATCAAAAAGGCACAAAAGAAAAGTATAGTCAATCACAACAAGAATAAATTCTAACTACAATTGAATGTAAAGAATTAACAAAAACAATCAAGGAAATCACAATTATCATGAATTACCTCAAATTGCATTATTGAAAGAAAATAAAGAGAACAAGAGTATCTCAATTACAAAACCTAGAAACAAAATAAGAGAAATTACAACAAAAGAATAGGGATAGAGAGAAGAACCAAAGAGTAGCAATCATCAATTGAAGGTAGAAGTAGAAGAAGACTTGAATTAAATCTAGAACTATAAGATCCTAATCTAACCCTAATTCCTAATCCTAATTCTAGAGAGAAGAGAGAGCTTCTCTCTCTAA
>NC_029791.2:64584061-64586007 GCF_000816755.2 Arachis ipaensis | reverse complement strand
GAGTATCATTTCAGGTCTTTATACTTAAAAAGGATTTTTGATTATCTTAATTTGATTTTTGATTGATTTTATAGGATTTTTGATATACTTTAATTGGGGTTTTTCGCATATTTTATAGGCGAGTAGTGGGTGCGCCTGCGCACTGTCTGCACTGTTTGGGGTTAAACTGCCAAACAAAACGTAACTTAAATCTCATAAAACTATTGGAAAACAGTGTAAATCGGATCCTTAATCGTACTAAAACAATAGAGAGGGTATAAACACGAATTCACATTTTTGTACGAAAGATTCGGAATAAAACTACTTAAGATCAAGAAGAAACTAAGGTATTCTACGGAACTACACAAACGATCATTAAGGTCCTAACTTTATCCGATCCGTACCTAGTTTCCTTCGTTCCTTCCTTCGTATGTTCACCTCTCTTCGTATTTTTTTTCAGTTTCTTCGTTTCAGTCGATACGTGCGCGTGCGCGTGTTCCGCGAGCGCGCGTGTAGCGTCTTGATCGGTCCCTGCGCGTGCGCATGGCACGTGCGTGCGCAGCTACTCCCGTGTACTGGAGTGATTACGTTGTGCACGGACCGCTAAACTCTCCCAAAGACTTGGGTAAAAACCGCGGTTTTTGTGTGTTTTTCTGTAATTTCAGGTATTTTTCTGGCTAAAATTGAGGGAGCTGAGCAAAAATCTGATTCAGGCTGAAAAAGGACTGCTGATGCTGTTGGATTCTGACCTCCCTGCACTCGAAGTGGATTTTCTGGAGCTACAGGACTCGAAATGGAGCGGTTCTAATTGCGTTGGAAAGTAGACATCCAGGGCTTTTCAGCAATATGTAATAGTCCATACTTTGCACGAGGATAGACGACGTAAACTGGCGTTCAACGCCAGTTCTCTGCCCAATTCTGGCGTCCAACACCAGAAAAGGATCAAAAGTTGGAGTTCAACGCCAGAAATGGACCCAAACCTGGCGTTGAACGCCCAAAACAGCCTTATGCACGTGAATTGCTTAAGTTTCAGCCCGATTAGGATTCAATGATCGAATGACTGTGACGAGCTTCAAACTCGCGAGTGCTGGGCGTTAGTGACAGATGCAAAAGGACGAAGAATCCTATTCCAGTATGATCGAGAACTGACAGATGATTAGCCGTGCTGTGATAGAGCATGTGAGCATATTCTTCACTGAGAGGATGGGATGTAGCCATTGACGACGGTGACCCCCTACATACAGCTTGCCATAGGAGGACGTGCGTGCGTGAATCAGAAGACAGAGGAGAGCAGAGATTCAGAAAACAAAGCATCTCCAAAACTCCAATATATTCTCCATTACTGCATAACAAGTAACCTTTAATTTATGCTCCCTTGGTTATTCGCAATTCAACTGATAAACATAATTGACTTCCTGACTAAGATTTACAAGATAACTATAGATTGCTTCAAACCAACAATCTCCGTGGGATTCAACCCTTACTCACGTGAGGTATTACTTGGACGACCCAGTGCACTTGCTGGTTAGTGGTACGAGTTGTGAAAAGTGTGATTCACAATTCGTGCACCAAGTTTTTGGCGCCGTTGCCGGGGATTGTTCGTGTTTGGACAACTAACGGTTTATTTTGTTGCTTAGATTAGGAAAAATTTTTCTTTTTTGGTTTAGAGTCTTTTATTATTTATCCCTTGTTAAAAACTTTAAATTTATAGCTCAATTAGTTAGAACGTGGTGTTTATGTTCATGGTAATTGGCTATCATATTTTTAACATCTTTTTCAAAAATATTTTTTTCTATTAAATCCTGTGCCAAACTTTAAGTTTGGTGTTTTCTTGTTGATTTTCCTTAAAATTTTCGAAAATTTTGATTTGGTTTTCTAAAAATTTTAAGTTTGGTGCTCTTTCTTCGTGTTCTTGAGTTTTCCTTGTGACTTGATCTTAAAATTTTTAAGTTTGGTGTTCCTTAGTG
>NC_029791.2:64581084-64582994 GCF_000816755.2 Arachis ipaensis | reverse complement strand
ATTTTCGAAATAAATAAATAAATAAAAATAAAAATTTTTTTATTTTACATCATCTCCCTTTCTCCATTATGGATCTAAGGGAAATGAACAGTCCCAGGAGGACTCTGGGGTCATATTCTAACCCCTCTACTACTTCATATGGGAGTAGTATCTGCATACCCTCCATTGGAGTCAGTAGCTTTGAGTTGAATCCTCAGCTCATTATCATGGTGCAGCAAAGTTGCCAGTATTTCGATCTTCCACAAGAAGAACCTACAGAGTTTCTGGCACAATTTTTACAAATTCGTGACACAGTACATGATAAAGAAATAGATCAGGATGTCTACAGACTATTACTGTTTCCATTTGCTGTAAAAGATCAAGCTAAGAGGTGGTTAAATAACCAACCTAAGGCCAGCATAAGGACATGGAAACAGCTGACAGAAAAATTCCTGAATCAATACTTTCCCCCAAAACGGATGACACAGCTAAGGCTGGACATCCAAGGCTTTAAACAAGGAGATAATGAATCTCTTTATGATGCCTGGGAGAGATACAGAGAGATGCTAAGAAAATGCCCCTCTGAAATGTTTTCAGAGTGGGTTCAGTTAGACATCTTCTACTATGGGCTTGCAGAAGGAGCTCAGATGTCTCTAGATTACTCAGCTGGTGGATCTATCCACATGAGAAAGACAATTGAAGAGGCTCAAGAGCTCATTGATACAGTTGCCAGGAATCAGCATCTGTACCAAAGCAGTGACCCTTCCATGAAAGAAGATGTTAAAACAGCAACTGCTGAACTCAGTCCTGTGAAACAAGCTGCTGAATTCAATCAGCAATTGGACTTCCTAACAAAGCAATTAGCCGAATTCAAAAATAGACTACAAGAGACAAAGATGGCTAATATACATATGGAAGAACAGTTTAAGCAAACAAAGTAGCAGCTGTCAAGACAAATAACAGAAGAATGCCAAGCAGTTCAATTAAGAAGTGGGAAAACATTAAATACCCCACCTCAAGGCAGCAAAAAGCTAAGGAATGAGCAAACCACCCAAAAGTCACCTGAGGACAGTAAGAGCCCAGGGAAAAATAATTCTGGCACTAAAACGCCAGAAAATTGGTGGAAGGCTGGCGCTGAACGCCCAGACCATGCCCAAAACTGGCGTTCGACGCTAGAAACAAGGCAAAACTGGCGTTCAACGCCAGAAATGGGCAAGGATCTGGCGTTGAACGCCCAAACTGGGCAAGATCTGGCGCTGAACACCCAAAATGGGCACAATTCTGGCGTTCAGACGCCAGGAACAGACAAGAAGTTGGCGTCTAACGTCACTCCAGTTTCTAACTCTGGCACTCAATTGCCAGTGAAGGATCAGACACACACAAATGCTGATAACAACCCCTCTAAAAAGGCTTCTTCAACCACTTCTGTAGGCAATAAACCTGCAGCAACTACGGTTGAGGAATATAAAGCCAAGATACCTTATCCTCAAAAACTCCGGAAAGAGGAACAGGATAAGCAATTTGCTCGCTTTGCAGATTATCTCAGGACTCTTGAAATAAAGATTCCATTTGCAGAAGCACTCGAGCAAATACCTTCTTATGCCAAGTTCATGAAAGAGATCTTGAGTCATAAAAAGGATTGGAGAGAAACAGAAAGAGTTCTTCTCACTGAAGAATGCAGTGCAGTCATTCTAAAGAGCTTTCCTGAAAAGCTTAAAGACCCTGGGAGATTTCTGATACTATGCATATTAGAAGGTAATTGCACCAAGACAGCCTTATGCGATCTTGGGGCAAGCATTAACTTAATACCTGCATCCACTATCAGAAAGCTTGGCTTAACTGACGAAGTTAAACCGACCCGGATATGTCTCCAACTTGCTGATGGCTCCACTAAATACCCATCAGGCGTGATTGAAGACATGATTGTCAGG
>NC_029791.2:64579310-64580814 GCF_000816755.2 Arachis ipaensis | reverse complement strand
ACCTGCCAATGTTAAGGCAATCAGAAGCTTTCTAGGACATGCAGGATTCTATAGGAGGTTTATAAAGGATTTTTCAAAAATCGCAAAACCTCTAAGCAATCTGCTAGCTGCTGACACGCCATTTGTGTTTGACACAGGGTGTCTGCAGGCGTTTGAAACTCTGAAAGCTAAGCTGTTCACAGCACCAGTCATTTCTGCACCAGACTGGACATTACCATTTGAGCTAATGTGTGATGCCAGTGATCACGCCATTGGTGNACTAGAGGCTGGGATTATTTATCCTATTTCTGATAGCCCCTGGGTGAGCCTTGTCCAAGTCGTCCCAAAAAAGGGAGGCATGACAGTGATTCATAATGAAAAGAATGAACTGGTTCCTATGAGAACAGTTACAGGGTGGCACATGTGTATTGACTACAGACGGCTCAATACAGCCACCAGAAAGGATCATTTTCCTTTACCATTCATAGACCAGATGCTAGAAAGACTGGCAGGTCATGATTACTACTGTTTTTTGGATGGCTACTCAGGCTATAACCAGATTGCAGTAGATCCCCAGGATCAAGAGAAAACAGCATTCACATGTCTAAACTTTGATGCCAAATTAGCAGGAGAAAAAAGATTGCTCCAGTTAAATGAGCTAGAGGAATTCAGATTCATAGCTTTCGAAAATGCCAAGCTTTATAAAGAGAAATAAAAAAATGGCATGACAGAAAGCTGTCATCTAGAATCTTTGAACCAGGACAGAAGGTTCTGCTGTTCAACTCTAGACTCAGGCTATTCCCCGGGAAATTGAAATCCCGGTGGAGGGGACCATACGTGATTACAAGTGTATCACCATATGGTTATGTGGAGCTTCAAGATATTGATTCTGATAAGAAGTTCATCAATGGACAGAGAATCAAGCACTATCTTGAAGGCAACGTTGAGCAAGAATGCTCAAGGCTGAAGCTAGATTAAAAGCTCAGCAAGGTCCAGCTAAAGACAATAAAGAAGCGCTTGCTGGGAGACAACCCAGCCATGGGGCATCAATCCTCTAAGCATTTTGCCTTATTTTTATTTTTATTTGTTTATATAAAGTCCACTGACACTAAGGTAAAGAATCATTTGCATTAGTTTACAGGGTTACAGAAGGAATCTGCACACAAAACAGAGATAGGGAGCTCACTGGCAAGAAAACGCCAGTGAAGGCCATTTTGGGCGTTCAGCGCCCAAAATGGGCATCCAGTGGGCGCTGAACGCCAGTAAGGATAGCTATCTGGCGTTCAACGCCAGAAATGGGCAACAACTGGGCGTTGAATGCCCAGGAGAGCAGCATTTGGGCGTTGAACGCCCAAAACAAGCAGTGTTTGGGCGTTCAAACGCCAGGATGGTGGGGAGGAGCTCTCCTTCTACCCATCTCCTTTCTTTTCTTTTGCTTGAGGACAAGCAAAGCTCTAAGTTTGGTGTACTTATCCTTGATCACAAAGATCATGGCCCCTAAAGGAAAACAACCCACTCCAAGAGG
>NC_029791.2:64572715-64578361 GCF_000816755.2 Arachis ipaensis | reverse complement strand
ACTGTTAAATATGTTGGCTCTTGAAAGAATGGTGAACATGAGACATGTTATTGAAAATCTGAAAAATCATAAAAATGATTCTTGAAACAAGAAAAAGCAGCAAAGAAAAAAGCTTGCAGAAAAAAAAAATATATATATATATATAGAGAAAGAAAAAGAGAAAGCAAGCAGAAAAAGCCAAAGCTCTTAAAACCAAAAGGCAAGAGCAAAAAGCCAAATATCCCTTAAAACCAAAAGGCAAGAGTAACAAAAAAGGGATCCCAAGGCTTTGAGCATCAGTGGATAGGAGGGCCTAAGGGAATAAAATCCTGGACTAAGCGGCTAAACCAAGCTGTCCCTAACCATGTGCTTATGGCGTGAAGGTGTCAAGTGAAAACTTGAGACTGAGCGGTTAAAGTCAAGGTCCAAAGCAAAAAGAAGAGTGTGCTTAAGAACTCTGGACACCTCTAATTGGGGACTTTAGCAAAGCTGAGTCACAATCTAAAAGGTTCACCCAATTATGTGTCTGTGGCGTTTATGTATCCGGTGGTAATACTGGAAAACAAAGTGATTAGGGCCACGGCCAAGACTCATAAAATAGTTGTGTTCAAGAATCATCATACTGAAATAGGATACTGAATAACACTATCTGAATTCTAAGTTCCTATAGATGCCAATCACTCTGAGCTTCAATGGATAAAGTGAGATGCCAAAACTGTTCGGAAGCAAAAAGCTACTAGCCCCGCTCATCTAATTAGAATCTGAGCTTCATGCAAAAAAAAACTCTGAGATATTATTTCTTCTCAACCTATTAGTCTTCTATTTTATTTGTCTAGTTGCTTGAGGACAAGCAACAGTTTAAGTTTGGTGTTGTGATGAGCGGATATTTTATACGCTTTTTGGGGTTAATTTCATATAGTTTTTAGGATATTTTAGTTAGTTTTTAGTTTAATTCTATTAGTTTTTAGGAAAAATTCATATTTCTGGACTTTACTATGAGTTGTGTGTTTTTCTGTAATTTCAGGTATTTTTCTAGCTGAAATTGAGGGAGCTGAGCAAAAATCTGATTTAGGCTGAAAAAGGACTGCTGATGCTGTTGGATTCTGACCTCCCTGCACTCTAAGTGGATTTTCTGGAGCTACAGAACTCGAAATGGTGAGCTTCTAATTGCGTTGGAAAGTAGACATCCAGGGCTTTCTAGAAATATATAATAATCCATACTTTGCACGAGGATAGATGACGTAAACTGGCGTTCAATGCCAGTTCTCTGCCCAATTCTGGCGTCCAGCGCCAGAAAAGGATCAAAAGTTGGAGTTCAACGCCAGAAATGGACCCAAACCTGGCGTTGAACGCCCAAAACAACCTTATGCACGTGAATTGCTTAAGTCTCAGCCCCAGCACACACCAAGTGGGCCCCAGAAGTGGATCTCTGCACCATCTATTAGAGTTTACTCATTTTCTGTAAACCTAGGCTACTAGTTTAGTATTTTGAACAACTTTTAGAGACTTATTTTACATCTCATGACATTTTAGATCTGAACTTTGTACTCTTTGACGGCATGAGTCTCTAAACTCCATTGTTGGGGGTGAGGAGCTCTGCTGTGTCTCGATGAATTAATGCAAGTATTTCTATTTTCCATTCAAACACGCTTGTTCCTATCTAAGATGTTCATTCGCGCTTAACTGTGATGAAGGTGATGATCCGTGACACTCATCACCTTCCTCAAACCATGAACGTGTGCCTGACAACCACCTCCGTTCTATATCCGATTGAATGAGTATCTCTTAGATCTCTTAATTAGAATCTTCGTGGTATAAGCTAGAACTGATGGCGGCATTCATGAGAATCCTGAAAGTCTAAACCTTGTCTGTGGTATTCCGAGTAGGATTCAATGATCGAATGACTGTGACGAGCTTCAAACTCGCGAGTGCTGGGCGTTAGTGACAGATGCAAAAAGACGAAGAATCCTATTCCAGTATGATCGAGAACTGACAGATGATTAGTCGTGCTGTGACAGAGCATGTGAGCATATTCTTCACTGGGAGGATGGGATGTAGCCATTGACGACAGTGACCCCCTACATACAGCTTGCCATAGGAGGACGTGCGTGTGTGAATCAGAAGACAGAGAAAAGCAGAGATTCAGAAAACAAAGCATCTCCAAAACTCCAACATATTCTCCATTACTGCATAACAAGTAACCTTTAATTTATGCTCTCTTGGTTATTCGCAATTCAACTGATAAACATAATTGACTTCCTGACTAAGATTTACAAGATAACTATAGATTGCTTCAAACCAACAATCTCCGTGGGATTCGACCCTTACTCACGTGAGGTATTACTTGGACGACCCAGTGCACTTGCTGGTTAGTGGTACGAGTTGTGAAAAGTGTGATTCACAATTCGTGCACCAGTGGGTCACGCGGTCGCGTCATCTAGAGTTTTCCTTGTCACGCGTTCGCTTCGATCATGCATCCGCATCATCTGTGTTCTGCTTAAGGCGCGTGTTCGCGTCAGTCACGCATTCGCGTCGCTGCCAGTTTCTTCAAAAACTCCATTTTGTGCTTTCCTTCCATTTTTGTATGTTTCCTTTCCATCCTTTAACTCATTCCTTCCTTAAAGGATCTGAAACTTCTCAACACACAAATCACGGCATCGAAGGGTAATTAAAATAAATAATTTCAAAGCATAGGAAACATGTATTTTACATATATCACATAATAAGGAAGGGAAAGTAAAACCATGCAATTTACATGAATAAGTGGGTGAAGGATTGAATAAATCTTTTGAATTGAGCACAATATATGTCATAAAATATGGGTTTATCAACCTTCCCACACTTAAACAATAGCATGTTCTCATGCTAAGTCCAAGATAAAGAGTAAGGTAAGGTTAAAGTGGTGGAATTTCATGCAATGCAATCTATCCTAAATGCAACTACCTAAATGGATCATGCAATTCTAATTGTCATTTACTTGTATATAAAACTTACATGTAGTTAAATTAATTCACATTCAAAAGGAATCATATATGCATAGCCAACCTTAGATAATGTTAAAGCGCTTTTACAATTGAGATGGGTAAAATATTTTACAAACTTACAAGACAATTGACAATTTAAGCAGAGATATATGGTGCTGAGCTATTGAACCCTCACTAGATTATGTGTTTACTCTCTGGTCACTCAGTGTTTATTGGGTTAATCACTCTATTCTTCTTTTTATCCTTGCTTTCTATAACTTTGTTCTTCATCTAACCAATCAACAATTATAGAATATAGGCATACAAAAATTATGAGGTCTTTTCCAAGGTTGTAATGGGGCCAAGGTGAAGGTAAGGGTATATGTATAAGGCTAAGTGAGCTAATAAGTGAATCCTTGATTAGTCTAAGATCTCACCTAATATACACATTTTTCAATTCAAAGTTTCTTAACCTTTTTGCCCAACTTTTCTCACTTTGTGTTGCAAGCTCATGCATTATCTTTAATTTTATCCCATGTGTATTTATTTTACAATTGGGGAATTTTTTTGTATCCCCTAAAAAAAATAAAAACTTTTTTTTTGCACATGGTAATTCAATTGATTTCACATGAGCATGCTTCCCTAAAATTTTTATTTTGAATATTTTTATTCTTTTTAACTTTCTACCTTTGTTTCTATCATCCATGTTCCCATAAAGTTTCCCACACTTAATTTATACACAATACCTTATCTTAAGCTAACCAAGGATTCAACTTGGGATTTATTTGTTTTTTTGCTTAAGGCTAGTAATGTGGTTTATAGAACAAGAGGGGATTAAAAAGCTCAAGGGGGCTAACAAGGGTGATGTAAAAGGTAGGCTAATTTGGGATGAGTGAGAAAAAATTCAAATGATGGCCTCAATCACTTTCTTGGTATGTATCTATATTCTACAATCGGACATATAGATTAAAACAAAGTAAAGAACATCAGAATAAAAAGAAAGGTGAAACACACAGGAATAAAAATTATGGTTTAAATGTAACCATACAATTAAGTTCAAAACTCACAGGCTATGTGTTCTCTAGCTCAAAACTTATATATCAGTTATACATGTCATGTAAGTAAAAATTAAGAGTTCCCATTATTCTCAATGTAGTAATTTTTGGGTGGCTTTAAAGTTTTAGTGTTCCTCCTTGATGAAATGTTGTTAACTAACTAACATGTAATGCTATATATACAAGGTGTGTGGATTGTTTTGGTTATGTTAAAGTCTCTAGTTTACTTCCTTTTCATTTTCAATTTAAACCAAACTATCATATGCTAAAAGGGGTAAACTGTACTAATTAATCCACATATTCTATAACTACTAAGTTAGAATTGCAACTAAACTAAATGGCTAAAACATGAACTAAAGTGCAAAATATATAAAATAGAGTAAAAACACATGAAAAGAACAATGTATAAGTATTGAAAAAATAAAAATAAAAATAAAGATAAAAATACAGAAAAATAAGCAAAATAAAATAAAAGAGTCTGTAGTGGTTCACCAAAAAGATACGCCAGAGATGGCAACCTCCCCACACTTAAAATAAAGCATTGTCCTCGATGCTCACTCAAGCCGGGTGTGAAGGAGTGTCATCACTGGAGGGATGGGCTGCTGGAGTCCCGCTGGTGGTTTGAGGATCTGCAGACTGGATGAGGGTAGGAGGATCTGTCTGCTGTAGTGGAGGCTCTAACTGGATAGGAATCTCTGTATCGGCAGCCTGAAGCTGCTATGGCTCCTCCTGCTGTGGTACAGCCTGCTGTGGTACAGCCTGCTGTGGTCCTGCCTGCTCCGCCTGGGCCTGTGTCTCCTCCTCATGAGCGGTCGCCTCTGCCTCAGATGTGTCAGAAGGGGTGTCAGGCTCGGAGGGGATGTCACCGCCGGATTGGGTCATCAACTTGAGGTGCTCATAGTGTCGCTTGTTGCGACGCTCCATGCGGTCCAATCAGGCGAAGAGGCGATGCACCAAATGGTAAATAGGCTCAGGGGCAGGTGGGGGTGCAGTGGGTGGGGCAGGTGCAGCAGTGGAAGAAGAGGGGCCAGTTGAAGGTGTGGCTATCTCATCAGAAGCAGTAAGGAATGAAGGTCTGTGGCCTTGATGAGATATTTTGGAGGAAAAATAAATCTCTCCCAAAACACACAAATCTAAGCGGCAAGTGTACCGGGTCGTATCAAGTAATAAAAACTCACGGGAGTGAGGTCGATCCCACAGGGATTGAAGGATTGAGCAATTTTAGCTTAGTGGTTGATTTAGTCAAGCGAATCAAGATTTGGTTGATGGTTTTGTGACTTGCAGAATTAAATTGCATTGAAGTAAAGAGAACAAGAAATAAATTGCTGGAACGTAAAGGACAAGAAATTAAATGGTAGAAACTTAAAGTGCAAGAAATGTAAATTACGGAATCTTAAAGTGCAAGAAATGTAAACAGCTAGAATTGTAAAGGGAATTGGGGAATGAATTTGCAGAATTTAAACAAGGAAAAGTTGAATTGCATTAAACAGAAGAGGGAAAGGGAATTGAGATTGAACCGGATATGAAGCAGAAAAGTAAATGAACATAAGAAGCAGTAAACAGGGAATTGAAATGAGAATTTCAGATCTCAGGACCCAGAGACTAGAAAACCAAGTCTAGATCTCAATGCCTTCCTAGATCCAACAAGA
>NC_029791.2:64550108-64570391 GCF_000816755.2 Arachis ipaensis | reverse complement strand
GCCTATGAGCTCCCATGCAAGTTTTCACAAGCATGCAACCTCAATACATAGTCATACAACTAGAACCACCACTTCTCCTAATCTTTTGCTTGCCTCAAAACTGATTGATTCCTCAATCCTACTTTTCAAAGAACTTTCATGTGATGCATTTCTTGAAAATTGAGTGCAAACAAGTTTTGAAGATAAGAATGTTGTGAATGATCAAGCATCTTGCTTATTGAATTATAAAGAAAGACTATGCTATACATGCAGGCAGGGGTATATAAAAAGAAACTATACTATGCAGATAAGCAGGGCAATTAAGGATACAATCCAACTTTCAATCATAGCAATATTTGATGTAGAACAATCACTTAACAATACAACCTGTTGGAGTTCAATTGCTTTCCTTTTTCTCATCATCATTGTTGACCTTTATGTTCATCTTTTGTTTCTTTGGTTGATGATTCTTAATCCCTCCAAAGGCTTGTATGATGCTCTGCAATGGATTGTACACATCATTCTGAGGTCTGTTCTGGAGCATGCTAGAGTGATTGCTTGGAGCTTGTAGTTGTTCATAGCTTTGTTGCTCATGGTTAATGGCCCCAAAGCTTTGTTCAGCTTGATTACACCCATATGAGCTTTGAGTCATGTTGTATGTATGTACTACAGCATGTCTCAACTCAGTGATTTTTTTAGCCATCATATCTAATTGTTGTAGAGTCTGCTGATGCATCTGTAAGCGGCAAGTGTACCGAGTCGTATCAAGTAATAAAAACTCACGGGAGTGAGGTCGATCCCACAGGGATTGAAGGATTGAGCAATTTTAGCTTAGTGGTTGATTTAGTCAAGCGAATCAAGATTTGGTTGATGGTTTTGTGACTTGCAGAATTAAATTACATTGAAGTAAAGAGAACAAGAAATAAATTGCTGGAACGTAAAGGACAAGAAATTAAATGGCAGAAACTTAAAGTGCAAGAAATGTAAATTACGGAATCTTAAAGTGCAAGAAATGTAAACAGCTAGAATTGTAAAGGGAATTGGGGAATGGATTTGCAGAATTTAAACAAGGAAACTAAAGCCAGAAAGTTCCTGCTGTGAGGAATGATCCTCTTGCAGTCCGCAGCAGGTGGCTTCTCATCAGCATCCTCCCAAGGCACGTCAGCTCGACGGCCTAGCTGGGTGACTAGATAAGGGAAGGGGAGGGTGCCTCTGACATGTACCCTGGCCATATAGTGCCGGATGAATCGTGGCACGTACAGGTCCTTACCCTCCATCACACACCAGAAGAGGGTGACCATAGCAGCAGGCAGCTCCGTCTCATGAGTGCTCGGCATAATAAAGTTACTCAGGATCTGGTGCCAGAGCCGAGCCTCATCATTCAAGTATATCCGCTTGATTCCTTTAGGCATGGTGGTGTTCTTACCCATGACCCATGGGACAGTAGGGTCAAAGGCTATCCTCTCCTTGACAGCATCCCAGTCAAATCTCAGAAAACGCATGTCCTCTTCAGCCTTTTGGTAACCGTTAGGCTGATCTGACTTAGGCTGAAGGCGCAGAATATCCTCAATGGCCTCTTCAGTGACCAGTATCTGTTTCCCTCTGAGGTGCACTGCATCCAGGGAAGTCTTGAAATGATTGCAGTAGAATTCTCTTACCCAAGAAGTATTGACCTCAGTCAAATTCCTCTCCAAGAAGAACCAGCCTTTTTGTTTGATCTTATCGGAGGTGTACTGTTGTAGTTCTTCTGGAATTTTCAGAGTCCTTTCCAGGTATAAATTTCTGGAGGTAGCAAACACCGGATACTTGAGCTCACAGTATTGGTTTGCAAACTTAATTGGATCATTGACAGGGAGGAGCTGGTCAGCCTTCTCCTGCGGGGTGAAGTGCTTCTCCCGCCAGGATTCATCATGCATAAGCTCCAGGAGAGACATAGAGGATTCACCTCTTTTCCGTTTGCCAGTTGTTGCCTTTCCTTTTCCTTTTCTTTGAGGGTCAGACATCCTGAAAAAAAAAATAGAAATCCAGGATATAATAAAAATAGGAAAATAAGTAGGCAAATAACAAGATAAGCATAAAGTGGCAAAGGAGCAGTAGAATAATGAAATGAGGTGAATAATTGTGCATTTTGGATTGTATAGGAGTTAGAAATTCGAGAAGAAAAAATTTACAATCCAAAATGTAATAGAAATAGAATTCATGTTAATTAGGAAAAACTATAATCATGCCTTGGTTAGAAGGTTAAAGAGAATAGTGAAAAACCAAGAAGAGATGTTTGGAAAATTAGGTTGGTTAGGATTGAAAAAGAGGTTAGAAAGTTGAAAGCAAGGAGTTAGTAAAAAGAAAGTCAGAGTAAGTAGCATGATGATCAGTTTCTAAGTAACAAGAATTCACAAATATTAGCAACAGTCAACTCATATTCAAACAAGGAAATAAGGTTGATGATGATTCATATAGATATGGAAATAGCAAAAATTGGAATTGAATCATCAAAAATGCAATTTATTAACTAGAAAATCGAAAAGAATAAGAAAGCTTGTCCTTGGATTCATGAATTAGTTTGGTAAAAGCTAAGTAAAGCAAAATCCAAATTGCCAAAACCAAAACATGAAGGAAAATCATAACAATTTACAGAAATTTGGGCAGCATTCTGGCTAAAATTGGATGTTCCCGGGTAATAAACAGCAAGCAGAACAGTTCATATGAATTAAAATACAGCTGCAAATACAAATACGGAATATGAACACGAAAAAATAGTGTAAAAAGCAGAATGCAACAGTAAAGAACAGCATATAAACAGCAACAACATAAGAATTGCGAAATTGATAAAACAAGAAGCACAAACAGCGCAATTATCAGGCCTAAATCCACTAACCACATCCTAACTACCTAACAACCTAGAATCCACTACAACATACATCTCTAACTAGCCTAGTGTTGAACGTAAACGGAAAAATGTGCAGTTACTACGAATTGAAAGAAGAGTGGCGGTTTGCGGAACCTGGTAGGCGTATGAACGAAAGTAGGGCAGAGAGATGGCTGGGAGGTGGTGGTGGTGGTGGCTGGCACGATGGTGCAGGCGGTTGGCCCGGCGGTGGGCGGCTGTCCGGTGGTAGGATGGGGGGTTGACGCGATCGCGTAAGTGACGCGATCGCATGGAATAGAAAAAAGGATGAATGACGCGGTCGCGTGAGGCATGCGACCGCGTCGCTGGAAATTGTGCAAAACGCACGATTCCAGCGTCGTTTCAACGCAACTCTCTGTCTCCTTTGAGGTGTTGTGCAATCCACGCGACGCGAACGCATCGCTCATGCTTTCGCGTGGGATGGGTGTTTTGCAAGTGATGCGTTCGCGTGATGGTCGTGAAGGTGTGAGCCGTTTTGTGGTAAACGCACGACAGCCGTACGATTCCAGCCAAGATTTCTGGGCGTTGTATTTTTACGTCGATATCCAGATCACGCGGCCGCGTGAATGACGCGGACGCATGGGAGGTGGTTTTCGCAACTGACGCGATCGCTTTAGCGATGCGATCGCGTCGCACGCCTTTCTTCTTCTTTTCTTTTATGCAGGTATGCAATTATGCAGTATGCAATGCTAAATGCAAATGTTACGAATAGCATCCAGGTTCAGTAAAAATAAAAAAATATAAAAATAAACAAAACAAAATAAAATAGAAACAGGAACGATCATACCATGGTGGGTTGTCTCACACCTAGCACTTTTAGTTAAAGTCCTTAAGTTGGACATTGGATGAGCTTCCTGTTATGGTGGCTTATGCTTAAATTCATCCAGAAATCCCCACCAATGTTTGGAATGCCAACAGTCTCCGGGGTCCCAAACTAGGCATGTAAAGCTTCTGAGCAGCTTCAAATAGATTTTCAGGCTCCCGGGGTGACGAATGTCAGAATAGATTCCAGGATCCCAAACCTTGCTTTTAAATCTGCCTTCGTTTTGATCTATATTTTTCCGTCCGGGCGGTTCAAAAATTAGATTCTTACCAAGATGACCAAACGTTTTCTGAGACCCATTCGATTGAACATGAGACCAATCTGTGTACTTCGAGTTGAAGCGTGGAACCTTATTGAACCTTGTGTACCAGCTCTGAGTACGAGCCATTTCCCTCTTACTCTTAAAGTCGTAGAGAGCTCTAAGCTGGCCATCTGTTTCAAGCAAACCATATTCAAGTGGAAAAGTAAAGTTAAAGGTTAAGGATTGTACCCACTTGAAGCTTGTATTGGGTGGTAATGGCCTTGGGATAGGTGTTTCCAGTGGTTCTGTAAGTTCTACTCCCTTGTAGTCTTCTGCGAATTCCTCCACTTCTTTGCAAAATTCTTTAAATGCATCTGTGTCTTGATCAAAGTCTTCGATGTCTTCCTCGTCACTTAAGTCATAAGCTGAAGGTTGAGAGAAATCTACCTCTGCATCATCTTCGTGTTCACTTGGGGAAGATTCTTCGATCTCAGAGAATTCACTTGCGGATGCAAGTTTAGTACTAGGAGAACCTGACTTGAGGCTACAATCATCAAGGAAACTTGCGTCTTGGGTCATTCCTTCTAGTTCTTCATAAAATACCTGCCTTGGGGTTTGTGCACTATCCTCCTTAGCATCAATTGTAACATCCTTGACGGTATTTTTCACAACTCTGGATTCCCATGAAGGTTCAACATCTCCTAAATCTTCAATCAGTACTTCTTCTTCTTGGATAATCTGAGCTTCCTCCAATTGTTCCAGAACAAAGTTGTGCTCATTACTGCCCTCTGGGGTTTCTAGTATCTCCTTCATGCTACGTTCGTCATTAGATTCTCCATATAAAGCTATTGGAGTTCCTTGAGGGTTTGAACGTCTGGAAGCTAATTGATGTATTGCTTGCTCCAGCTGATGAAGGGTTGTATGAAGTTGATCTACTGTTTCCTTGAGACGAGACTGGGATTCTCGAGGTGATGGATTTGGGCATGGTACATAGGGAGGTGGTGGTGTTTGGGAGTAATTGGATTGGAACTGGGGTAGATAAGGATCATATGGTGGTGGATGGTGAAAAGGAGCTTGTGAGTGTGGTATTTCAAAGTTATGTTGAGAGGATGGTCTATAGGCACAGGGTGGGGCTTGTTGGTAGTTACAAGGTTGTCCACCATATCTATCAGCTTGGTATGCATTGTAGAATGGTCTTTGTCCATGATATCTTGGAGGGTGTTGTTGCCTAAAGGGTTTATCAAATCCTCTTGGCTCCATCCATCTTTGAGTTCTCTGACCTTGATGCATGTTCCTGTTATAACTTCCATCCCCTTCAACGATATTAGAACCAAACTCAAAGCGAGAGGGGTGAGAATTCATAGTAGCTAATAAAGATAAAAAGGGAAAAACAAAAACAATTAAACAAATAAAAGAAAAATATTTACAATAATCAATAATAAAGCACACGATTGCAGTTCCCCGGCAACGGCGCCATTTTGAAGAGACAACTTTTGCGTGGTCTAGAAATTCGCAGATAAATCCTCGTTGCAGGTATAGCTTCTAAACAAACAAAAGTCCTTTCTTACAAACGTTTTGGTTGTCACAAGTAACAAACCCCTTTTAAAATTGATAACCGAAGTATTTAAACCTCGGGTCGTCTTCTAAAGGAACTGCAGGGAAGTATGTTCTTATTATTGGTTATGAGTTTTGTAAATTGGGGGTTTTAAAAGTAAGGAATAAGTAAATTAAATGACAAGTAAAATGTCTTCAGATTGGAAGCAATAGTAACATAAATAAAAGAAAGCAATCATAAACTGAAATACCTCAAATAAAATTAATTAAGAGAATCATATTTAACATGGAAGAGTTCATAAATTAAATTAAGAAAATAATAAAAGGGAATATTGAACCTGATAAAGAGTTGGAATACTTAACTTGAAATAATAAGAAATCCTAATCCTAAAACCTAAGAGAGAGGAGAGAACCTCTCTCTCTAAAAACTACATCTAAACTATGAAAAGTGAATAATTCAATATGTTCCTCCTGAATGGATGCATCCCCCCACTTTATAACCTCTAATCTATGCTTTCTGGACTTGGATCTGGGCCAAAAAGGCTTCAGAAATCGCTGGGAGCATTTTCTGTAATTTCTGGTGCGTGGCGTTTGTCACGCGTCTGCGTGGATCACGCGGTCGCGTCATCTGGAGTTTTCCTTGTCACGCATTCGCTTTGGTCATGCGTCCGCGTCATCTGTGTTCTGCTTAAGGCGCACGTCCACATCAGTCACACGTTCGCGTCGCTGCCAGTTTCTTCAAAATCTCCATTTTGTGCTTTTCTTCTATTTTTGTATGTTTCCTTTCCATCCTTTAACTCATTCCTGCCTTAAAGGATCTGAAACTTCTCAACACACAAATCACGGCCTCGAAAGATAATAAAGGGTAATTAAAATAAATAA
This sequence comes from Arachis ipaensis, assembly GCF_000816755.2. NCBI lineage: Eukaryota > Viridiplantae > Streptophyta > Magnoliopsida > Fabales > Fabaceae > Arachis > Arachis ipaensis. Next base: position 64,564,007 of record NC_029791.2, on the reverse strand, counting down.
TTTCAAAGCATAGGAAACATGTATTTTACATATATCACAAAATAAGGAAGGAAAAGTAAAACCATGCAATTTACATGAATAAGTGGGTGAAGAATTGAATAAATCTCTTGAATTGAGCACAATATATGTCATAAAATATGGGTTTATCAGTCTCTCACATGAAAAACAGCTTGAAAGTAAATTCCTCCTAAATTGCTAATTACTTAGACTAATTTGGATACGTGACATATAACCCATTTAGCCTTGGGTAATTAGGATTTTTGTGGCCATAAACTAGATTTGCACGTAACCCTCTAATCGGAGTCAAGCAACCAAGAGATTGGCGGTTGATGAAGGTCAGGGGAGAATAAATCACTAAGAGATTAGGGTTTAGTTTATTACAGTTTGTCATGAAATGAATTGGTGCACGAAATTGTGATCTCTAGCAACGGCGCCAAAAACTCAGTACGCACGTTCGTAATCTCAAATTCTTTTTCACAACTCCGATACAACTAACCAGCAAGTGCACTGGGTCGTCCAAGTAATAAACCTTATGTGAGTAAAGGTCGATCCCACGGAGATTGTCGGCTTGAAGCAAGTTATGGTCACCTTGTAAATCTCAGTCAGGCAGATTCAAATGGTTATGGGATTTTGATAATTAAAATATAAATAACAGAAAATAAGATAGAGATACTTTCAAATTCATTAGTGAGAATTTCAGATAAGCATACGGAGATGCTTTGTTCCTTCTGAATCCCTGCTTTACTATTGCCTTCATCCAATCATCCCTACTCCTTTCCATGGAAAGCTTTATGTTGGGGGATCACCGTTGTCAATGGCTACCATCTGTCCTCTCAGTGAAAATGGTCCAAATGCGTTGTCACCGCACGGCTAATCATCTGTCGGTTCTCGATCATGTTGGAATAGGATCCAGTGATCCTTTTGCATCTGTCACTACGCCCAACACTCGCGAGTTTGAAGCTCGTCATAGTAATCCCTTCCCAGATCCTACTCGGAATACCACAGACAAGGTTTAGACTTTCCAGATCTCAGGAATGGCCGCCAATAATTCTAGCCTATACCACGAAGACTCCGATCTTTCGGAATGGAGGCTAAGAGATAAACGATCAATCCAAGGTAGAATGGAAGTGGTTGTCAGGCATGTGTTCATAGGTTGAGAATAGTGATGAGTGTCACGGATCATCATATTCATCATGTTGAAGTGCGAGCGAATATCTTAGAATAGGAATAAGCTTGAATTGAATAAGAAAACAATAGTACTTTGCATTAATTCATGAGGAACAGCAAAGCTCCACACCTTAATCTATGGTGTGTAGAAACTCTACCGTTGAGAATACATAAGTGATGAAGGTCTAGGAATGGCCGAATGGCCAGCCTCCCATGGAGGTCTCAGAACGTAAAATTATTCAAAGACTAACCAAAGATATAAAATAAATCACTAAAAGTAGTTTTTATACTAAACTAGTAGCTAGGGTTACATAAGATAAGTAAATGATGTAGAAATCCACTTCCGGGCCCACTTGGTGTGTGCTTGGTCTGAGCATTGAGCTTTCATGTGTAGAGACTCTTTTTGGAGTTAAACGCCAGGTTGTAGCCTGTTTCTGGCGTTTAACTCTGATTTGCAACCTGTTTCTGGCGTTTAACTCCAGAATAGGGCAGGAAGTTGGCGTTTGAACGCCAGTTTGTGTCGTCTAAACTCGGGCAAATTATAGACTATTATATATTGCTGGAAAGCGCTGGATGTCTACTTTCCAACGTAATTGAGAGTGCACCAATTAGGTTTCTGTACCTCTAGAAAATCCATTTTGAGTCCAGGGAGGTCAGAATCCAATGGCATCTGCAGTCCTTCTTCAGCCTCTGAATCAGATTTTTGCTCAAGTCCCTCAATTTCAGCCAGAAATTACCTGAAATCACAGAAAAACACACAAACTCATAGTAAAGTCTAGAAATATGATTTTTATTTAAAAAATAATAAAAATATACTAAAAACTAACTAAATCATACTAAAAACTATTTAAAAACAATGCCAAAAAGCGTATAAATTATCCGCTCATCACAACACCAAACTTAAATTGTTGCTTGTCACCAAGCAACTGAAAATCAAATAGGATAAAAAGAAGAGAATATACTATAAATTCCAAAATATCAATGAAACTTAGCTCCAATTTACAATTTAGGGGCTAGTAGCTTTTTGCCTCTGAACAGTTTTGGCATCTCACTTTATCATTTGAAGTTCAGAATGATTGGCATCTATAAGAACTTAGAATTCAGATAGTGTTATTGATTCTCCTAGTTCAGTATGTTGATTCTTGAACACAGCTACTTTATGAGTCTTGGCCGTGACCCTAAGCACTTTATTTTCCAGTATTACCACCGGATACATAAATGCCACAGACACATAATTGGGTGAACCTTTTCAGATTGTGACTCAGCTTTGCTAAAGTCCCCAATTAGAGGTGTCCAAGGTTCTTAAGCACACTCTTTTTTTTTGCTTTGGACCTCGACTTTAACAGCCCAGTCTCAATCTTTTCACTTGACACCTTCACGCCACAGGCACATGGTTAGGGACAGCTTAGTTTAACCGCTTAGGCCAGGATTTTAATCCTTTGGGCCCTCCTATCCACTGATGCTCAAAGCCTTGTATCCTTTTTACCCTTGCCTTTTGGTTTAAAGGGTTATTGGCTTTTTGCTCTTGCTTTTTGGTTTAAAGAGCTATTGGCTTTTTCTGCTTGCTTTTTCTATTTCTTTCTCTCTTCCCCCCCCTTTTTTTCTGCAAGCTTTTGTATTTACTGCTTTTTCTTGCTTCAAGAATCAATTTTATGATTTTTCAGATTATCAATAACATTTCTCCTTTTCATCATTCTTTCAAGAGCCAACAAATTTGACATTCATAAACAACAAATTCAAAAAATTTGCACTGTTCAAGCATTCATTCAGAAAACAAAAAGTGTTGCCACCACATCAAAATAATTAAACTAAGCTCAATGATGAATTCGAAATCACGTACTTCTTGTTCTTTTGTAATTAAAACATTTTTCATTTAAGAGAGGTGATGGATTCATAGGACATTCATATCCTTAGGGCATAGACACTAGACGCTGATGATCATGTAATAAGGACACAAACATAAATAAAACATAAGGCTCAAAAACCGAAAAAAAATAAGAACAAGGAGATTAAGGAACGGGTCCACCTTAGTGAGGGTGGCGTCTTCTTCCTCTTGAAGAACCAATGGTGTTCTTGAGCTCCTCTATGTCTCTTCCTTGCCTTTGTTGCTCCTCCCTCATAGCTCATTGATCTTTTCTAATCTCATGGAGAATGATGGAGTGCTCTTGGTGCTCCATCCTTAGTTTTCCCATGTTAGAACGTAATTCTCCTAGGGAGGTGTTGATTTGCTCCCAATAGTTTTGTGGAGAAAAGTGCATCCCTTGAGGCATCTTAGGGATTTCATGGTGAGGAATTTCCTCATGCTCTTGTTGAGGTCCATGATCTCTTGTTTGCTCCATCCTTTTCTTAGTGATGGGCTTGTCTTCATGAATGAGGATATCTCCTTCTATGTCAATCCCAGCCGAATTACAGAGGTGGAAAATGAGGTGAGGAAAGGATAACCTTGCCAAAGTAGAGGACTTGTCAGCCACCTTGTAGAGTTCTTGAGGTATAATCTCATGAACTTCCACTTCCTCCCCAATCATGATACTATGGATTATGATGGCCCAATCCACAGTTACTTCGGATCGGTTGCTAGTAGGAATGATAAAGCGTTGGATGAACTCTAACCATCCTCTAGCTACATGCTTAAGGTCCGGTCTTCTCAATTGAACCGGATTGCCTCTTGAGTCAACTTTCCATTGAGCTCCTTCCACACATATGTCCATGAGGACTTGGTTGAACCTTTGATCAAAGTTGACCCTTATAGTGTAGGGGCGTGCGTTTTCTTGCATCATTGGCAAGTTGAACGCCAACCTTATATTTTCCGGACTGAAATCTAAGTATTTCCCCCGAACCATTGTAAGCCAATTATTTGGATTCGGATTCATACTTTGATCATGGTTCCTAGTGATCCATGCATTTGCATAGAACTCTTGAACCATTAAGATTCTGACTTGCTGAATAGGATTGGAGAGTACTTCCCATCCTCTTCTTCTAATCTCTTGTCGGATCTCCGGATATTCGCCCTTTTTGAGCTTAAAAGGGACCTCAGGGATCACCTTTTTCTTGGCCACAACTTCATAGAAGTGGTCTTGATGGACTTTTGAGATGAATCTATCCATCTCCCATGACTCAAAGGTGGAAGCAATTGCCTTCCCTTTCCTATTTCTTGAGGTTTCTCTGGCCTTATGTTCCATTAATGGTTATGGAAAAATAAAAAGCAACGCTTTTACCACACCAAACTTAAAATTTTTGCTCATCCTCGAGTAAAAGAAGAAAGAAAGTAGTAGTAGAAGAAGAAAATGGAGGAGATGGAGGGGGATTTGTGGTTCGGCCAAGGGGTAGAAGTAGTAGTTGTAATGTATGAAAATGAGGTAGTGTTGAGGGGTTTATATAGGGGTGACGGGAGGGTTAGGTTTCGTGTATTAGGGTTGGGTTTGAGGGGGGAAATGATTTTTGAATTTGGAGGTAGGTGGGGTTTTTAGGGAAGAGTGGATTGATTTGAGTGGTGAAGAGTATTTGGGGAAGAGATATGGAGGTGATTGGTGAAGGGTATTTGGGGATGAGTGTTATGAAAGGGTGTGAATAGGAGAGAAGAAGAGGTGGGGTAGGTGGGGATCCTGTGGGGTCCATAGATCCTGAGGGGTCAAGGACTTAACATCCTTGCTCCATTTAGGCGTGCAAAACGCCCTTGGTGTGCACTTCTGGCGTTAAACGCCAGGTTGCTGCTTGTTTCTGGCATTTAACGCCAGCTTTTCTCCCATTCTTGGCGTTAAACGCCAATTACATGCTCTGTTCTGGCATTAAACGCCAGTCTGGTGCTTGTTTCTGGCGTTAAACGCCAGTTTGATGCTTCTTACTGGCGTTTAAACGCCAGTAAGCTCTTCCTCCAGCGTGAGCTATTTTTAATGCTGTTTTTCATTCTATTTTTAATTTTTCAATTATTTTTGTGACTTCACATGATCATCAACCTAAAGAAATCATAAAATAATAATAGAAAATAGATATATATAATTAAATAACATTGGGTTGCCTCCCAACAAGTGTTTCTTTAATGTCAATAGCTTGACAGTGAGCTCTCATGGAGCCTCACAGATAATCAGAGCAAGGTTGGGGCCTCCCAACACCAAACTTAGAGTTTGGTTATGGTAACCAACATCAAACTTAGAGTTTGAATGTGAGGGTTCTGTTTGACACTGTATGGAGAGAAGCTTTTCATGCTTCCTCTCCATGGTTACATAAGGAGAACCTTGAGTCTTAAATACAAGGTAGTCTTCATTCAACTGAAGGACCAATTCTCCTCTGTCAACATCAATCACAGCTTTTTCTGTGGCCAGGAAGGGTCTGCCAAGGATGATGGATTCATCCTCATCCTTTCCAATGTCTAAGATTATGAAATCAGTAGGGATATAGAGGCCTTCAACTTTCACAAGCACGTCCTCTACTAGCCCATAAGCCTGTTTCATTGATTTGTCTGCCATCTCTAGTGAGATTCTTGCAGCTTGTACCTCAAAGATTCACAGTTTTTTTATTACAGAAAGTGGCATGAGGTTTATCCCTGACCCCAAGTCGCACAGAGCCTTCTCAAAGGTCATGGTGCCTATGGTACAAGGTATAAAGAACTTTTCGGGATCAAGTTTCTTCTGAGGTAATGTCTGCCTCTTTAATGCATTCAGTTCATTGGTGAACAAGAGGGGTTCATCCTCCCTAGTCTCAGTACCAAATAACTTGGCATTCAGCTTCATGATTGCTCCCAGATATTTAGCAACTTGCTCTTCACTGATGTCTTCATCCTTTTCAGAGGAAGAATATTCATCAGAGCTCATAAATAGCAGAAGGAAGTTCAATGGAATCTCTATGGTCTCTGTTTGAGCTTCAGATTCCTTTGGTTCCTCAAAGGGAAACTCCTTTCTGTCTAAAGGACGTCCCAGGAGGCTTTTCTCACTGGGACTCACGTCCTCCTCGCTCTCTCCAGGTTCGGCCATGTTGGTCATAGTTATGGCCTTGCACTCTCTCTTGGGATTTTCTTCTGTATTGCTTGGGAGAGTACTGGGAGGAGTTTCAGTAATCTTCTTACTCAGCTGACCCACCTGTGCCTTCAAATTTCTAATGGAAGACCTTGTTTCATTCATGAAACTTAGTGTGATCTTGGATAGATCACAGACTATGGTTGCCAGGCCAGAATGGCTCTGTTTAGAATTCTCTGTCTGTTGCTGAGAAGATGATGGAAAACGCTTGCTATTGCTAAACCTATTTCTTCCACCATTATTATTATTAAAGCCTTGATTAGGCTTCTGTTGATCCTTCCATGAGGAATTTGGATGATTTTTCCATGAAGGATTATAGGTGTTTCCATAGGGTTCTCCCATGTAATTCACCTCTGCCATTGCAGGATTCTCAGGATCATAAGCTTCTTCTTCAGAAGATGCTTCTTTAGTACTATTGGATGCAACTTGCAATCCATTCAGACTCTGAGAAATTATATTGACTTGCTGAGTCAATATTTTGTTCTGAGCCAATATGGCATTCAGAGTATCAATTTCAAGAACTCCCTTTTTCTGAGGCGTCCCATTGTTCGCAGGGTTCCTCTTAGAGGTGTACATGAACTGGTTATTTGCAACCATTTCAATGAGTTTCTGAGCTTCTACAGGGGTTTTCACGTGAAGAGATCCTCGTGCAGAATGGTCCGATGAAATTTTTGACAACTCAGACAGACCATCATAGAATATACTTATGATGCTCCATTTTGGAAGCATGTCAGTAGGGCACCTTTTGATCAGTTATTTGTATCTTTCCCAAGCTTTATAGAGGGATTCTCATTCCTTCTGTTTGAAGGTTTGGATTTCCACTCTAAGCTTGCTCATCTTTTGAGGTGGAAAGAATTTGGCCAGAAAAGCACTGACCAGCTTATCCCAAGAGTTCAGGCTATCCTTAGGTTGTGAATCCAACCATGTTCTAGCTCTATCTCTTACAGCAAAAGGGAAAAGCAGAAGCCTGTAGACTTCGGAATCAACTCCTTTGGTCTTGATAGTGTCACAGATTTGCAAGAATTCAGCTAAAAACTGATGAGGATCTTCCATTGGAAGTCCTTAAAACTTGCAATTCTGCTGCATTAGAGAAACTAATTGAGGCTTAAGCTCAAAGTTGTTTGCTCCACTTGCAGGAAGTGAGATGCTTCTTCCATAGAAGTTAGAAGAGGGTGCAATAAAGTCACCAAGCATCTTCCTTGCATCTCCACCATTGTTATTGGGTTCAGCCATGTCTCCTTCTTTTTCGAAAATTTCTATCAGGTCTTTTCCAGAGTGTTGTACCTTAGCTTCCTCTTCAGAGTCCTTTCAGGTTCACGGTCAGCTTCAACAAGAATGTTCTTATCCTTGCTCCTGCTCATATGAAAAAGAGGAGAATAGAAAAGAAAATATGGAGTCCTCTATGTCACAGTATAGAGATTCCTTATGTAAGTAGAAGAAAAGAAGAAAAAATTCGAACACAGAGAAGGAGAGAAGAATTCGAAATTAAATAAAATAAACTAAAAATATTTTTGTTTTTATTTTAAATGTTAATTAGAATTCGAAAATTAAGGAGGAAAATAAAATTAAATTGAAATTTAAAACAATTACTTAATAAAAAGAAATTTTTGAAAAAAAAAAGGTTAGTAATTTTCAAAAATAAGAGAGAGAAAAGTAGTTAGGTGGTTTTGAAAAAGATAAGGATTTTTAAAAATCAAACAAAAAGTTAAGTGGTTAATTGAAAAAGATTTTGAAAATCAATTTTGAAAAGATGGGAAGTTAGAAAAGATTTTAAAATTAAGTTTTGAAAAAGATATGATTTAAATTTATGATTGAAAATTATTTTGAAAAAGATTTGAAAAAGAAATTTAAAAAGATTTGATTTTGAAAATTGAAGTTGATTACTTGACTAACAAGAAACTAAAAGATATGATTCTAAAATTTAAAGATTGAACCTTTCTTAATAGGCAAGTAACAAACTTTAAAATTTTTGAATCAATCACATTAATTGTTAGTAAAGAATTTGAAATTATGAAATAGAATTAAGAAAAAAGATTTTGAAAATCATTTTTAAAAGTTTTCAATTAAGAAAATGAGAAAGATTTAATTTTTGAAAAGGTTTTGAAAAGATAAGATTTTTAAATTGAAAATTTGATTTGACTCATAAGAAACAACTTGATTTTAAAAATTTTTGAAAAAGTCAACTCAAATATTCAAATTTTATGAGAAGAAAAAGGGAAAGATATTCTTTTTTTATTTTTAAATTTTTAATGATGAAAGAGAAAAACAATGAAAAGACTCAAAACATGAAAATCATGAATCAAAACACACAATGCATGCAAGAACAATTTGAATGTCAAGATGAACACTAAGAACACTTTGAAGATCAAGATGAACATCAAGAACTTATTTTTGAAATTTTTTTTAAGAAAAGACACACATGCAAGACACCAAACTTAGAAATTTTCAATGTTTAGACACTAACAAATTGAAAATGCATATGAAAAATAAGAAAAGACATAAAACATGAAAATGCAAAGATCAAATAAAGACAATCATCAAGAACAACTTGAAGATCATGAAGAACATCATGCATGGGTTTTCGAAAATTCAAAGAAAAAGTGACAAAGATGCAATTGACACCAAACTTACAATTTGACACTAGACTCAAACAATAAACATAAATTTTTTTGGTTTTTATGATTTTATTAAAATTTTTTTGTATTTTTCGAAAATTAATTAGAAAAAGAAAAATAAGGATTTCAAAATTTTTAATGAGAATTCCAGGAATCATGCAATGTTAGTCTAAAGCTCCAGTCTAGGAATTAGACATGGCTTACTAGCCAGCCAAGCTTTTAGTGAAAGCTCCGGTCCAAAACACTAGACATGGCCAATGGCCAGCCAAGCTTTAGCATACAAATCAAGCATACAACAGCTGAATTGATGAGAATAAAAAAGCTCTTGTGATGATGAGTTGAAACCTCAGTCCAAAAGATTAGACATGGCTTCACAGCCAGCCAGACTTCAACAGATCATCATGAAACTCTAGAATTCATTCTTAAAAATTTTGAAGTCATAGAGTAATTTATTTTTTTTAAATCTTTTTTGAAAATAAAAATAAAAACAAAAATTTTAAAATTAAAATAAAATTACCTAATCTGAGCAACAAGATGAACCGTCAGTTGTCCAAACTTGAACAATCCCCGGCAACGACGCCAAAAACTTGGTGCACGAAATTGTGATCTCTAGCAACGGTGCCAAAAACCCAGTACACACGTTCGTAATCTCAAATTCTTTTTCACAACTCTGATACAACTAACCAGCAAGTGCACTAGGTCGTCCAAGTAATAAACCTTACGTGAGTAAGGGTCGATCCCACGGAGATTGTCGGCTTGAAGCAAGCTATGGTCACCTTGTAAATCTCAGTCAGGCATATTCAAATGGTTATGGGATTTTGATAATTAAAATATAAATAACAAAAAATAAGATAGAGATACTTATGTAATTCATTGGTGAGAATTTCAGATAAGCATATGGAGATGCTTTGTTCCTTCTGAATCCCTGCTTTCCTATTGCCTTCATCCAATCATCCCTACTCCTTTCCATGGCAACCTTTATGTTGGGGGATCACCGTTGTCAATGGCTACCATACGTCCTCTCAGTGAAAATTGTCCAAATGCGCTGTTACCGCACGGCTAATCATCTGTCGGTTCTCGATCATGTTGCAATAGGATCCAGTGATCCTTTTGCGTCTGTCACTACGCCCAACACTCGCAAGTTTGAAGCTCGTCACAGTCATCTCTTCCCAGATCCTACTCAGAATACCACAGATAAGGTTTAGACTTTCCGAATCTCAGGAATGGCTGCCAATAATTCTAGCCTATACCACGAAGACTCCGATCTTTCAGAATGGAGGCTAAGAGATAAACGCTCAATCCAAGGTAGAACGGAAGTGGTTGTCAGGCACGCGTTCATGGGTTGAGAATAGTGATAGTGTCACGGATCATCATATTCATCATGTTGAAGTGCAAGCGAATATCTTAGAATAGGAATAAGCTTGAATTGAATAAGAAAACAATAGTACTTTGCATTAATTCATGAGGAACAGCAGAGCTTCACACCTTAATCTATGGTGTGTAGAAACTCTACCGTTGAAAATACATAAGTGATGAAGGTCCAGATATGGCCGAATGGCTAGCCTCCCATGGAGGTCTCAGAACGTAAAATTATTCAAAGACTAACCAGAGATATAAAATAAATCACTAAAATTAGTTTTTATACTAAACTAGTAGCTAGGGTTACATAAGATAAGTAAATGATGTAGAAATCCACTTCCGAGCCCACTTGGTGTGTGCTTGGGTTGAGCATTGAGCTTTCATATGTAGAGACTCTTTTTGGAGTTAAACGCCAGGTTGTAGCCTGTTTCTGGCGTTTAACTCTGATTTGCAACCTGTTTCTGGTGTTTAACTACAGAATAAGGCAGGAATTTGGCGTTTGAACGCCGGTTTGTCTCATCTAAACCTGAGCAAAGTATGGACTATTATACATTGCTGGAAAGCACTGGATGTCTACTTTCCAACGCAATTGAGAGTGCGCCAATTGAGTTTCTGTAGCTTCAGAAAATCTATTTTGAGTGCAAGGAGGTCAGAATCCAATAGCATCTGCAGTCCTTCTTCAGCCTCTGAATCAGATTTTTCCTCAAGTCCCTCAATTTCAGCCAGAAATTACCTGAAATCACAGAAAAACACACAAACTCATAGTAAAGTCCAAAAATGTGATTTTTATTTAAAAAAATAATAAAAATATACTAAAAACTAACTAAATCATACTAAAAACTATTTAAAAACAATGCCAAAAAGCGTATAAATTATCCACTCATCATGAATCTTGCATGATTAAAATAGTTGGTAAGAAACTTTACTTCGAAAAAGTAAACATCTCCAATACCTTAACTATTTTTTCTCACTGTTTTCATACCAAACGCACTATTTGTTCTCTTTATTCTTAATTCATTGTTTAATGCTTTTGAAAACCCATAAAATAATTTATTCTTTTTGCTTGACTAAGTCAATCAACTGACCATTGTTGCTCAGTTCCTCAGTCCTCGTGGGATCGACCTTCACTTACTTGAGGTATTACTTGGACAACCCGGTGCACTTTTTGGTTTAGTTGTGGATATTCTCAAAATCCGCACCATTTCCCTCCTCAGCAGGAGGAACCTGAGATATTTTAGGGACACTACTTTCCTCAGCATGAGTACTGGGATCAGTTGACAGAATCTATTGGGCGGTTGGCATCTTCTATTATTCAAATGAGCACAGAGCATAAGGACTACTCAGTCCTTCTTCATCAGCTAATGAAGGAGTAGTAGAGGCAGAGGTGCGACTTGGATGAGCTAAATTTCCAAAGAGGATTTCCTGGAGGGAGCAGCAGCCACCATGACTGAGGTGGTTGAGATTCTTTATTTTTTACTTATCTTAATCTCTATTTTTCAGTTCTGTATCTTATTTCTTGTCTCCTGTTTAAAACCTTTGCATGATTAGTAGTAGTACTTTATTATTTTCTAGTTTGTTTATTTATTTTGCTATTTTATAATTATTTGAAATATTGTCTCATGTATTACTTGCTGGGCTTGGAAAAATCAAAAGAAAAAGAAAAGTAGTAAAATGCATGAGGCTTAAGTTATATATAATGAGTTGTTCTAATTACTTTGATGTGGCAGAATTATCTATAATTCTGAATGTATGAACTGAACAGTACATATTTGATCTTAAAATTAAGAATGTTGGTTCTTGAAGAATAGAAACTTAGAGAAGTATTATGGATTCTCTAAAGTAAGTAAGAAATCGGTCCTTGAATATGAACAAACAGCAAAGAAAATAAAAATAAAAAGCAAGGTCCAGGGCTCTGAGCATCAATGGTTAGGAAGGTCTAAAATGATTAAAATCTCAAATGAGTTGTTTCCCTAACTGTATGCTTGTGGTGTGAATGTGTCAAGTTATCCTTGAGACAGAGCACTAAGAGTCGAGACCAAGTGCAATTACAGAGTATGCCAAAGGCTCTGAACACCACTGTCTGGGAGGAATAAAAAGAAAAATTAGAACTCAAAAGGGTTCCCCAGTTAAGTGCTTGTGGTGTTGTTATATCAAGTTAAGCTTGAAGACCAAACACTTAGAGTCACGGCTAGGCTCAAGGTGTAAAGTACCAAAGAAAAAGAAAAGAAAAAGTTGTGTTCAAGGATTAATTAGAGTTTCAAGAAAAAGAGAGTCCATCAGGGTTCTAGTTCTGAAAGCCGTCAATATTTTTGAGCTTCAAGAGACAATGAGATGCCAATCCCATTAAGAATTATAGTGTTATTAGCCCCACTCAGTGATTAGACAATAGCTAAAATGAACACTAAAGTCTTAGGCATTTTCTCTTCTCAGTCCTATATTGTTTTAGTTGCTTGAGGACAAGCAACTGTTCAAGTTTGGTGTTGTGATACGTGAATATCTTATACCAATTTTTTGCTTATTTTCTATTTAAATTTAGTAAGTTTAATTATATTTTAGTGTTAAAATCGTCTTTGGATGCTACATGGAGTTTTTCTGGTGTTTTTATTATTTAAGGTGAAATTCGGATCAATTTGGAGAGTTTTGAGCAAAACGGAGAAGAATTCAAGTTGCCCCTTTGGGAGCTAAATGCTAAGCTGGCATTTAGCGCCAGCAACTCAGAATGGATTGGAACGTTTCTGCCACTTTAGGCACTAAATGCCAAGCTGGAGTTTAGCGCCAGTAATCCGGATCACAATCACACTCTTGGAGCATCTTTTGTTGGATTTAGCTTTTAGTTATTATCTTATTTTTATTTTTGTAATTTTTATTTACAAACAAAATCTTTTAGGTTTAGGATTTATTATTTTATTTTGATTTCAAATCAAATTAGGTTAGATATAAAAGGGAAAAGATTCACCCTTTAGGGGGAGCTTCTCACTTCTGCACGTTTCACTTTTCGGAACCCTTGTTTTCTTTGTAAGTCATGAGCTGCTAAACCTCTACGGTTAAGGTTAGAAGCTCTGTTTATTTCTATGGATTAAGACTATTGCTTTTATATTTTAATTAATGTATTGATTTAGTTTTCAAGGATTGCTTTCGTTCTTCATCTTATGAATCTAGGTACAACGACAGTATAACCCTTATTCTACATGTGTTCTTGTGAGTCTCGACAGAGTTATCTCACTTGAACAACAGCTTGAAAGTAAATTCCTCCTAAATTGCTAATTACTTGAACTAATCTGGATACGTGCATATAATCCACTTAGATTTGGGTAATTAGGGTTTCTATGGCCACAACTAGAATTGCTCTTAATCCTCTAATCTAAATTAAGTGACCAAGACATTGGCGGTTGAATTAGGTTAGAGGAGACTAAATCACTAAGATATTAGGGTTTAGTCAATTACAGTTTCCTATGAAACAAATCTTGCATGATTAAAATAGTTGGTAAGAAAACCTAATCTGGAAGAATAAATGTAACACCCTAACTATCAAAGCTCATGCTTCTGGCTGCGCGACTCTGATAGCTCAGACATTACGATGACTCTTATACTATTTAATACTAAAATATGAGCCAGTTTAAAACTTTAAACCGTAATACCGCTCCAAAATATATTTGTTATAAAACGTACATCCATACATACAATACAACTTACAAAAACTCACAAGGAGTACATACATATGTATATATATATATATATATATATATATA
>NC_029791.2:64541435-64550083 GCF_000816755.2 Arachis ipaensis | reverse complement strand
AAGCATTAACCAATACAATTCCTATCCCTCTTACCGAATGTATAACGACAAGGCGAGGGGACAATAAATAATAACTAAAGCAATACAAAGCATCACGACAACACTAGATAAACTCTTCGTGACTTCTGCGTCCACATCCTGAAAAGAGAAATTTTTAGGGGAGTGAGAACATCATCCTCGAAAGAGTTCTCAGTAGAGGGTTTTTGGGAATTACTATAATAGGATACATGAACGTAAAACCGTTATAGTGATTAATAACCTCCTTATGCATCTTTTCAAAAACAATGGTTTACTATAAAAGAAGAATCTGAAATCTTTTCTAAAAGAGGAACAGTTCATTTCTTGAAAATTTTAAAGCCTTTCAAAAGGTTTTTATATGCTGAACCAAATTAATTCTTCATACTTTTTCAAACCAAAAACATCAACCAGACATGGCCTTCGGCCCACCTAATGATCAACCACGGCCCTAGGCCCAAGCAACCCAAACAACAACCAATCACCACAGTCCAACAGAGTCTCAGTCGCAAACACAAATAGAAAGGTTTAAGCACAAACAAATAGTTACTGTAAGTAGAACAATTAGCAGTTAATCACAAGTAATCACGAAGGCAAACCAAGTACAATATGCACACCCAAACAATGTCACATAGATGCATATGATGAATGTCTGTCCTAGTGGCTGATGATATCATATGTTTGTTATAAAGCCAACCCGACAAGTCCTGGTAGCTAACCATTAGATTGTCCCTCTGTCGTGCATCCCCAACTCGAGTTATTCACAAGAGATAATTATAATTCACATCCAACACCCTCACTAGTGTATGTTCACGGGGGCGAGCTCATCCGGAACATTCATAGTGTCTGGCCACACTTACGACATAGGGTCAGCAGAGTATCAAGTCTCAACCTGCAGCACTTGGTGGCTAGCCACTGCTTCTACCCAGGAAAACTCGTATCTCAGATAGTTGGAAGTGCAAAATCACCATATATGCATATTCTTAACCATAAATCAACATTCATTTCAGCCTTTCGACTTAAATTCATGACTCATCGTCAGCCATCCGGCTCATAACATATTCCGCAATCAGCCAAAATTCGTTATCATACACAGCCATTTCAGCTCATAAAAAAATAGCACTTCCACCATCCAATATCATCAAATTCATAAAATCAGCATTCAAGCCATAAATCACCTTTTCTCAATTCACTTCACTTTGAAATCAAATTTCAACTCTTTTCAGCCTTGGCTTTAAAGTTTCCATTCCTCAAATCATTTCAGGCTCATCAGCCCCTTTTACTCAAAGTAAGTTTCCCGTTTAAAAACAAATCCACTCTCGGCATCCTCTTTCCAAAACTTTCAAAACCATGGCAAATTAAAGATCTCTTTTGAAATATTCAAAATCATCCACCCAACAATGGGATTTTATAACAAAAGTTCCTCGGCAGAGTCTCAAGTCTTTAGGGGAGAATAACATAACTCATTTCCTCAAATTCACTTAAATTCATTAAAACCTTGGCATCCTGATTTGAGTAATACAACAGGATCTAAGCCAAACCGAGTCATGTAATCAATTACTCCTTTCAAAGCCGTTTCCTTTACTTAAACAAAACCAGCTTCAACCCCATGATAAATTCTAAAGCGTTTCAAACTGCTCAAAAATTGTTTTACTCTTGCAAAAATTCAGAATTCAAAGAGTACTTAAAACTTTTCCCAAAACATTTTAGAATGAAACTTGTCAATAGACGTTCAGGTTCTTTCAAAGTTACTGAAACTCCTCTAATTGAAACCCTCAAGTCAAATTCAAAGACATAACCTTTTTCACATTTTAAACAGGCTTAAAACATAAGTTTCATCTAAATAACTTTCTCCCAAAAGAGATACAATACTTTTCTTAAGAAACAAGACTAAATCACAATTTCCTTTTTAATAATTCATTTCAAAAGCATAAGTCATCCCTTTCTTAATAATTCAAATAAAATAGTAGAAGTCTTTAACTCATAATTTTCCAGATAACATTTCAATAAAGTTCTGGATTCTACCGGAATTTTGGCAGCACCTCCCCTAAAACTTGGACTTTGCCGCCCGGTTCGGGTCCCAACTAAACCATTCCACAATCCTTTTCAACAGTCCAAATGCAAAAATAAGTTCAAAAGCAAGCTAAATCCAACAGTCACCTCATTTTCATATCTCAAGGAAACCGTTTCAAAATTAAATCATTATCAACCGATTAAACTCATTTCCAAAATTTTAAAGAAACAGTTCAGCAACAATTCATTTATCAAAACCAAATCAATTAAGGCAAACCATGCTGAATCCAAAAGTGTATTCTATTTTTTACATTATCAAGAAAATCAACTCAACTCAAATCAATTCCCAACGGATTAAACTCGATCTCAAATCTCTAAGAGAATCAACTTAAAAAACATTCCATTTCACAAAGTTGCACAACGATCCAGTCAAACAAACATTCATAATCATTCAAGACAACCAAACAATACATAAGACTGATACAATCACCAAATATACATTGTCTCACATCAGTATCCATATGTAATAATTTCAATATATAAAACATAGTTTTCGGAAAAAGCCCCTACCTCAAAGCGAACCATAACCGAAATGCATCACAGGAACCTTCTCTCTTAACCCGAAATCACCGACAACCGTAACCTCATCTCTAAGCCACTTTCGCAGTAACCACAGCAACTCTAATCGCGACATACAACAACCGAAACTCAATCTTATAGCAATTAACGCCACAAACCTCAGCGTAAGACAACAGAACAGTAACTGTAACACCCTAACTATCAAAGCTCACGCTTCCGGCTGCGCGACTCTGATAGCTCGGACATTACGACAACTCTTATACTATTTAATACTAAAATATGAGCCTGTTTAAAACTTTAAACCGCAACACCGCTCCAAAGTACTCTTATTATGTAACGTACATCCATACATACAATAGAACTTACAAAAACTCACAAGGAGTGCATATATATATATACATATAAATAACTTTACAAGCATTAATCAATACAATTCCTATCCCTCTTATAGAAAGTATAAAGGTAAAGGCGAGGGAACAAAATATAATAACTAAAGCAATACAGAGCATCTCAACAATAACTAAATAAGCTCTGCGTGACTTCTGCGTCTAAACCTGGGGAAAATTGTAGGGGGTGAGAACATCATCCTTGAAAGGGTTCTCGGTAGAGGGTTTTTGGGAATTACTGTAATAGGATACGTGAAGGCAAACCGTACTGTCCTACTGGCTAATGATATCATCTGTCGGTTATAAAGCCAGCCCGACAAGTCCTGGTAGCTAACCATTGTACTGTCCCTCTGTCGTGCATCCCCAACTCGAGTTATTTCTCGATCATCATCATGATCATAATCATAATCCATATCCAACACCCTCACTAGTGTATATTCACGGAGGCGAGCTCATCCGGGACTTTCACAGTGCCTGGCCACACTTACGACATAAGGTCAATAGAGTCTCAAGTCTCCACCTGGAGCACGTGGTGGCTAGCCACTGCTTTCTTCCAGGGAAACTCGTGTCTCTGATAGTGGAAGTGCAAAATTACAATTATCCATATTTCAGCATATATGCATTCATTCTCAGCCATGAATCAACATTCATCTCATCCATCTGGCTTAAATTCACAATTCATAGTCAGCCATCCGACTCATAACATATTTCGCAATTAGCCATGATTCATTATCATACACAGCCATTCCGGCTCATAACAAAATAGCACTTCCACCATTCAACATGATCAAATTCATAAAATCGGCATTTAAGCCATAAATCACTTTTCTCAATTCAATTTATTCTAAAATCAAATTTCAGCTCTTTTCAGCCTTGGCTTTAAAGATCTCATTTCTCAAATCATCTCAGGCTCATAAGCCACTTTTACTCAATGTAAGTTCCCCTTTTAAAACAAAGCCACCCTCGGCATTCTCTTTCCAAAACTTCCAAAAC
The DNA here is from genome assembly GCF_000816755.2 of Arachis ipaensis. Lineage (NCBI taxonomy): Eukaryota > Viridiplantae > Streptophyta > Magnoliopsida > Fabales > Fabaceae > Arachis > Arachis ipaensis. Next base: position 64,546,097 of record NC_029791.2, on the reverse strand, counting down.
TGTGGCAAGTTAAGGATTTATTTAGAAATATACAAAATCATCCATCCAACAACGGGATTTTATAACAAAAGTTTCTCGGCAGAGTCTCAAGTCTTTAGGGGAGATTAACATAACTCATTTCCTCAAATTCACTTACAGTCATTAAAACCTTGGCTTCCTGATTTGTGTAACAAAATAGGATCTAAGCCAAATCGAGTCATGTAATCAATTACTCTTTTCAAAGCCGTTTCCTTTACTCAAACAAAAAACCAGCTTCAACCCCATGGGAAATTCTAAAGCGTTTCAACTGCTCAAAAATTGCTTTAGTCTTGCAAAAATTCAGAACTCATAGAGTACTTAAAACTTTTCCCAAAACATTTTAGAATGAAACTTGTCAATAGACGTTCAGGTTCTTTCAAAGTCACTGAAACTTCTCTAATTGAAACCCTCAAGTCAAATTCAAAGGCATAAACCCTTTTGATGCCAGGGCATCTTGGCCAGTTTCACTGACCTTTTTCTTTACTATTTTGGGGTAGTTTCATGTATTTTCTTAGTAAATTAGCAAGTTTTGGGTGAATATACTCTTACATCTTGATTCAAGCAAACTTTGTGAACTTTACATGATTTCATGAGAATTATGCATGAATTGAATGATAAAATGGATGATGCATGATCTCATGACTTGAAACAAAGCTTTGATGCACCTTGTTTGTTTGATTTCAGGACAAAGGAGGCAAGGAAGAGACACGTTAGCAGCCACGTTAGTCTCACTAACGTGACCACTAACGTGAAATGGGAGCAAGCTTGCAACGTTAGTGGTAAAGTTATCACCAACAACGCCTTCGAAAGCCATCATAACCCACGTTAGTTGCGACGTTAGTTACATTAACGTGGGAACTAACGTGGAAGGAAAGAGAAGCTCCAACGTTAGTGGTAAAAGTAAGCACCACTAACGTTCTAAAAGGCTATAAATAGCCACGTTAAGAGTCACGTTAATCCAATTAACGTGAACTCTAACATGGAATAAGAAGAGATCACCAACGTTAGTGACACTCACCTTTGTCACTAATGCTGGATCAGGCCAAGATTGCCTATGTTAGTGGTCACGTCAAGACCACTAACGTGAATGGTAACGTGGGGCAAAGGATGATATGCCAACGTTGGTGACACTAACCTTTGTCACTAACGTTAGAGATGGCAAGCACACCCACGTTAGTGGTCACGTTAATGCCATTAACGTGAAGGACTAACGTGGAAGAAAGGGGCATTTTGAAGCGTTAGTGACAAAGGTAAGTGTCACTAACGCCCTCGAGCTTTGGCATGCCCACGTTAAGGGCCACGTTAGTTGGTAAAAGTAAGTGTCAATAACGCTTGCGAAGGGCTAAAAGGCTACGTTAGTGGTCACGTTAGTGGTCACGTTAGTACCACTAACGTTGAAGTTAACGTGGATCAACTGGTTTGGAATGTTAGTTACAAAGTTATCGTCACTAACGCTTTCAAACCCAAGTTTACACTTAACATCAACGCCACTAACGTATTAACTAACGTCCTACCATGCCTGACTCACATTCTTTCTGCAAGCAAAGCTGAGCCCACTGAAGACTGTAGTTGCTTCAACTAAAGATCAAGGGCCCATATCCAAGACTTGAAGAGCTAACTAGAAGATCAGAAGAGTAGTATATATAGGGATAGTTTTGAATTAAAGAGGGGATCTGAATTTTGGGAGCTACACTTTGTACATTTTACTTTCTCTGCAACTTCTAGTTTAATTTCAGAATGCACTCTTCTCTATCATCTTCCACTTCCAGAGCTATGAACAACTAAACCCCTTTTCATTGGGTTAGGGAGCTGATGAGTGGATAATTTATACGCTTTTTGGCATTATTTTTATATAGTTTTTAGTATGATTTCATTAGTTTTTAGTATATTTTTATTAGTTTTTAAATAAAAATCACATTTCTGGACTTCACTATGAGTTTGTGTATTTTTCTGTAATTTCAGGTAATTTCTGGCTGAAATTGAGGGACTTGAGCAAAAATCTGATTCAGAGGCTGAAGAAGGACTGCAGATGCTATTGGACTCTGACCTCTCTGCACTCGAAATAAATTTTCTGGAGCTACAGAAACCCAATTGGCGCGCTCTTAATTGCGTTGGGGAGTAGACATCCAGGGCTTTCCAGCAATATATAATAATCCATACTTTTCTTGAGTTTTGACGACGCAAACTGGCGTTCAAATGCTAACTTCCTACCCTATTCTGGAGTTAAATGCCAGAAACAGGTTAGAAATCAGAGTTAAACACCAGAAACAGGCTACAACCTGGCGTTTAACTCCAAAAAGAGTCTCTATACATGAAAGCTCAATGCTCAGTCCAAGCACACACCAAGTGGGCCCGAATGTAGATTTCTACATCATTTACTTATCTTATGTAACCCTAGTTACTAGTTTAGTATAAAAACTACTTTTAGTGATTTATTTTATATCTCTTGTTAGTCTTTGAATAATTTTACGTTCAAAGATCACGTTTAGGGGGCTGGCCATTCGGCCATGCCTGGACCTTCATCACTTATGTATTTTCAACGGTAGAGTTTCTACACACTATAGATTAAGGTGTGGAGTTCTGCTGTTCCTCATAAATTAATGCAAAGTACTATTGTTTTCTTATTCAATTCAAGCTTATTCCTATTCTAAGATATTCGCTTGCACTTCAACATGATGAATATGATGATCCGTGACACTCATCACTATTCTCAACCTATGAACGCGTGCCTGACAACCACTTCTATTCTACCTTGGATTGAGCGTTTATCTCTTAGCCTCCATTCCAAAAGATAGAAGTCTTCGTGGTATAAGCTAGAATTATTGGCGGCCATTCTTGAGATCCGGAAAGTCTATACCTTGTCTGTGGTATTCCGAGTAGGATCTGGGAAGGGATGACTGTGACGAGCTTCAAACTCGCGAGTGTTGGGCGTAGTGACAGACGCAAAAGGATCACTGGATCCTATTCCAACATGATCGAGAACTGACAGATGATTAGCCGTACGGTGACAGCGCATTTGGACCATTTTCACTGAGAGGACGGGAAGTAACCATTGACAATGGTGATGCCCAACATACAGCTTGCCATGGAAAGGAGTATGAGTGATTGGATGAAAGTAATAGGAAAGCAGTGATTCAGAAGGAACAAAGCATCTCCATATGCTTATCTGAAATTCTCACCAATGAATTACATAAGTATCTCTATCTTATTTTCTGTTATTTATATTTTATTTATCAAAATCCCATAACCATTTGAATCTGCCTGACTGAGATTTACAAGGTGATCATAGCTTACTTCAAGCCGACAATCTCCGTGGGATCGACCCTTACTCACGTAAGGTTTATTACTTGGACGACCCAGTGCACTTGCTGGTTAGTTGTATCAGATTTGTGAAAAAGAATTTGAGATTATAAATGTGCGTACCAAGTTTTTGGCGCCGTTGCCGGGGATTGTTCGAGTTTGAACAACTGACGGTTCATCTTGTTGCTCAGATTAGGTAATTTTATTTTAATTTTAAGCTTTTTGTTTTTATTATTTTTAATTTCAAAAAAAATTTCAAAAAAAATATAAATTATTCTATGACTTCAGAATTTTTAAGAATGAATTCTAGAGTTTCATGATGATCTGTTGAAGTCTGGCTAGCTGTGAAGCCATGTCTAATCTTTTAGACCGAGGTTTCAACTCATCATCACAAGAGCTTTTTTATTCTCATCAATTCAGCTGTTGTATGCCTGATTTGTATGCTAAAGCTTGGCTGGCCATTAGCCATGTCTAGTGTTTTGGACCGGAGCTTTCACTAAAAGCTTGGCTGGCTAGTAAGCCATGTCTAATTCCTGGACTGGAGCTTTAGACTAACATTGCATGATTCCTAGAATTCTCATTAAAAATTTTGAAATCCTTATTTTTCTTTTTCCAATTAATTTTCAAAAATTACAAAAAAAAATTTAATAAAATCATAAAAACCAAAAAAATTTTTGTTTATTTTTTCAGTTTAGCGTCAAATTGTAAGTTTGGTGTCAATTGCATCTTTGTCACTTTTTCTTTGAATTTTCGAAAACCCATGCATGATGTTCTTCATGATCTTCAAGTTGTTCTTGATGATTGTCTTTATTTGATCTTTGCATTTTCATGTTTTGTGTCTTTTCTTATTTTTCATATGCATTTTCAATTGAAAATCTCTAAGTTTGGTGTCTTGATGTGTGTCTTTTCTTAAAAAATTTTCAAAAAATAAGTTCTTGATGTTCATCTTGATCTTCAAAGTGTTCTTCTCATAAAATTTGAATATTTGAGTTAACTTTTTCAAAAAAATTTAAAATCTAGTTGTTTCTTATGAGTCAAATCAAATTTTCAATTTAAAAATCTTATATTTTCAAACCCTTTTCAAAAATCAAATCTTTCTCATTTTCTTATATTTTCAAAAACTTTTAAAAATGATTTTCAAAATATTTTTTTTCTTAATTTTATTTCAAAATTTCAAATTCTTTACTAACAATTAATATGATTGATTCAAAAATTTTAAAGCTTGTTACTTGCTGATGAGCGGATAATTTATACGCTTTTTGGTATTATTTTTAGTATGTTTTTAGTAGAATCTAGTTACTTTTAGGGATGTTTTCATTAGTTTTTATGTTAAATTCACATTTC
>NC_029791.2:64466800-64541399 GCF_000816755.2 Arachis ipaensis | reverse complement strand
TTAGATCTCTAGACCTCCATGGGAGGCTGGCCACTCAGCCATGCTTACCCTCTATTCACTTATGTATTTTCAACGGTAGAGTTTCTACACTCCATAGATTAAGGTGTGGAGCTCTGCTGTTCCTCAAAGATTAATGCAAAGTACTACTATTTTTCTATTCAATTCAACTTATTCCGCTTCTAATATATTCATTCGCACTTCAACCTGAATGTGATGAACGTGACAATCATCATCATTCCCCCACGAACGCGTGCCTAACAACCACTTCCGTTCCACCTTAGATTGAATTAGTATCTCTTGGATCTCTTAATCAGAATCTTCATGGTATAAGCTAGATTGATGGCGGCATTCATGAGAGTCCGAAAAGTCTAAACCTTGTCTGTGGTATTCCGAGTAGGACTCTGGGATTGAATGACTATGACGAACTTCAAACTCGCGAGTGCTGGGCGTAGTGACAGACGCAAAAGGAGGGTGAATCCTATTCCAGTATGATCGAGAACCTCATATGATTAGCCGTGATGTGACAGAGCATTTGGACCATTTTCACAAGAGGATGGGATGCAGCCATTGACAAGGGTGATGCCTCCAGACGATTAGCCATGCAGTGATAGTGCATCGGACCATTTTCCAGAGAGGATAAAAAGTAGCCATTGAAAATGGTGATGTCCTTACATAAAGCCAGCCATGGAAAGGAGTAGGATTGATTGGATGAAGACAGCAGGAAAGCAGAGGTTCAGAGGAACGAAAGTATCTCTATGCGCTTATCTGAAATTCTCACCAATGATTTACATAAGTATTTCTATCCTTATTTTATTATATATTTTCGAAAACTCCAATACTATTTTATATCCGCCTGACTGAGATCTACAAGGTGACCATAGCTTGCTTCATACCAACAATCTCCGTGGGATCGACTCTTAGTCACGTAAGGTTTATTACTTGGACGACCCAGTGCACTTGCTGGTTAGTTGTATCAAAGTTGTGAATGAAAAACAATTTATTAAGACGTGCGTACAGAGTTTTTGGCGCCGTTGCCTGAGATCACAATTTTGTGCACCAGGTTTTTGGCGCCGTTGCCGGGGATTGTTCGAGTTTGGACAACTGACGGTTCATCGTGTTGCTCAGATTGGGTAATTTTCTTCTTATTTTGTTTTCAAAAAGTTTTCAAAAAAAAAAGTTTTCAAAAATATATTTTTCTTCAGAATTTTAAGAATGAATTCTAGTGTTTCATGATGATTTGTTGAATCCTGGCTGGCTGTAAAGCCATGTCTAAATTCGTTTGGACTGAGGCTTCAACTAATCACTTCAATGCATGTAATCCTGGAATTCATATTAAAAATTTTGGAATCCTTATTTTTCTTTTTCTAAATGATTTTCGAAAAAAATATACAAAAATCCAAAAAAATCATAAAATCATAAAAATCAAAAATATTTTTTTGTTTCTTGTTTGAGTCTTGAGTCAATTTTTAAGTTTGGTGTCAATTGCATACTCATCTTGCATTTTTCGAAAATTGCATTCATGTTATATTGTTTTGTGTTGTATGGTGTTTTTCATATGAATTCTTGAATTCTTAGTGTCTAAGCATTAAAGATTTCTAAGTTTGGTGTCTTGCATGTTTTCTTTGCATCAAAATTTTTTCAAAAATAAGTTCTTGGTGTTCATCTTGATCTTCAAAGTGTTCTTGATGTTCATCTTGACATTCATAGTGTTCTTGCATGCATTCCTTGTTTTGATCCAGAAAGAAAAGAGAAAAACATGAAAATGACGTTTTAATTTTTCTTTCTCATCATTAAAAATTCAAAAATCAAAAAAATATCTTCCCCTTTTTCTCTCTTAAAATTTCAAAAATTAGATTTGACTCTTTCAAAAATTTTTAAAATCTAGTTGTTTTTATGAGTCAAATCAAATTTTCAATTTAAAAATCTTATCTTTTTCAAAATCTTTTTCAAAAATCAAATCTTTTTCATTTTTCTTAGTTATTTTCGAAAATTATAAAAAAATATTTTTCAAAAATCTTTTTCTTAATTTTATCTCATAATTTTCGAAAATAACATCATCAATTAATATTTTGATTCAAAAATTTCAAGTTTGTTACTTACTTGTTAAGAAAGATTCAAACTTTAAGTTCTAGAATCATATTTTGTGATTTCTTGTGAATCAAGTCATTAATTGTGATTTTAAAAATCAAATCTTTTTCAAAACTAATTTCAATCATATCTTTTCAAAAATATCTCTTTATCTTATCTTTTTCAAAATTGATTTTCAAATTTGTGTCAACTAACTAACTAACTTTTTGTTTGTTTCTTATCTTTTTCAAAACTACCTAACTAACTCTCTCTCTCTATTTTTCGAAAATATCTTCCCTCTTTTTCAAAATTTCTTTTTAATTAACTAATTATTTTAATTGTTGATTTTAATTTTCGAAAAATTACTAACTTTTTTCAAAAACTATTTTCAAAAATCACTAACTCTTTTTCAAAAATAATTTTTGAAAATTTTCTTTCCCTCTCATCTCCTTCTATTTATTTATTCATCTACTAACACTTCATCTCACCCAAATTCGAACCCCCTCTTCCATCTGTGTTCGAATTTTCTCTTCTTCCCTTCTTTACATTACATTCTTTTCTTCTTCTACTCACACAGGGGAACCTCTATACTTGGGCAAAAAGGATCCCTATTATTATTATTTTTCTATTCCCTTCTTTTTTATATGAGCAGGAGCAAAGACAAGAACATTCTTGTTGAAGCAGATCCAGAACCTGAAAGGACTCTGAAGAGAAAACTAAGAGAAGCTAAAATACAACAATCCAATGATAACCTTTCAGAAATTTTCGAACAGGAAGAGGAGATGGCAGCCGAAAATAATAATAATGCAAGGAGGATGCTTGGTGACTTTACTGCACCTAATTCCAATTTACATGGAAGAAGCATCTCCATTCCTGCCATTGGAGCAAACAATTTTGAGCTGAAACCTCAGCTAGTTTCTCTAATGCAACAAAACTGCAAGTTTCATGGACTTCCATCTGAAGATCCCTTTCAGTTCTTAACTGAATTCTTGCAGATATGTGATACTGTTAAGACTAATGGAGTAGATCCTGAAGTCTACAGGCTCATACTTTTCCCTTTTGCTGTAAGAGACAGAGCTAGAGTGTGGTTGGACTCTCAACCCAAAGATAGCCTGAACTCTTGGGATAAGCTGGTCACGGATTTCTTAGCCAAGTTCTTTCCTCCTCAAAAGCTAAGCAAGCTTAGAGTGGATGTTCAGACCTTCAGACAGAAAGAAGATGAATCCCTCTATGAAGCTTGGGAGAGATACAAAGGACTGGCTTATGATCCTGAGAACCCTGCAATAGCAGAGGTAAATTACATGGGTGAACCATATGGAAACACCTATAATCCTTTATAGAGAAATCACCCAAATCTCTCATGGAAGGATCAACAAAAGCCTCAACAAGGCTTTAATAATGGTGGAAGAAATAGGTTTAACAATAGTAAACCTTTTCCATCATCCACTCAGCAACAGACAGAGAACTCTGAACAAAATACCTCTAATTTAGCAAACTTAGTCTCTGATCTATCTAAGGCCACTGTAAGTTTCATGAATGAAACAAGGTCCTCCATTAGAAATTTGGAGGTACAAGTGGGCCAGCTGAGTAAAAGGATCACTGAAATCCCTCTTAGTACTTTCCCAAGCAATACAGAAGAAAATCCAAAAGGGGAATGTAAGGCCATTGAAATGACCATCATGGCCGAAACCACAAAAGAGAAGGAGGACGTGAATCCCAAGGAGGAGGACCTCCTGGGACGTCCAGTGATCAATAAGAAGATTCCCTCTGAGGAACCAAAGGAATCTGAGGCTCATCAAGAGACCATAGAGATTCCATTAAACCTCCTTATGCCATTCATGAGCTCTGATAAATATTCCTCTTCTGAAGAGAATGAGGATGTTACTGAGGAGCAAGTCACCAAGTACCTTGGTGCAATCATGAAGCTGAATGCCAAATTATTTGGTATTGAGACTTGGGAGGATGAACCTCCCTTGTTCACCAATGAACTAAGTGATCTGGATCAACTGACATTGCCTCAGAAGAAACAGGATCCTGGAAAGTTTGTAATACCTTGTACCATAGGCAACATGATCTTTGAAAAGGCTCTGTGTGACCTTGGTTCAGGGATAAACCTCATGCCCCTCTCTGTAATAGAGAAACTGGGAATCTATGGGGTGCAAGCTACTAAAATCTCATTAGAGATGGTAGACAATTCAAGAAAATAGGCTTATGGACAAGTAGAGGATGTGTTAGTAAAGGTTGAAGGCCTTTACATCCCTGCTAATTTCATAGTCCTGGATACTAGGAAGAATGAGGATGAATCCATCATCCTTGGAAGACCCTTCCTAGCCACAGCAAGAGCTGTGATTGATGTTGACAGAGGTGAACTAGTCCTTCAATTGAATGAGGACTCCCTTGAGTTTACAACTCAAGGCTATCCTTCTGTAAACATGAAAAAGAGGCACAGTAAGCTTCTCTCAAAACAGAGTCAACCAGAGCCCCCACAGTCAAACTCTAAGTTTGGTGTTGAACTCCCATATCCAAACTCTAAGTTTGGTGTTGAGAAGTCTCAACAATGCTCTGAACATCTGTGAGGCTCCATGAGAGCCCACTGTCAAGCTATTGACATTAAAGAAGTACTTGTTGGGAGGCAACCCAATTTTTATTTATCTAATTTTATTGTTCTTTCATGTTTTATTAGGTTCATGATCATGTGGAGTCACAAAATAAATATAAAAATTGAAAACAGAATCAAAAACAGCAGAAGAAAAATCACACCTTGGAGGAAGACCTTACTGGCGTTTAAACGCCAGTAAGAAGCATCTGGCTGGCGTTCAACGCCAGAACAGAGCATGGTTCTGGCGCTGAACGCCCAAAATGGGCAGCATCTGGGTGTTTGAACACCAGAATTGCACCCTGGAGAAGAGTTGGTGCTGAACGCCCAGAACAAGCATGGTTCTGGTGTTCAATGCCAGAAATGGGTAACAAATGGGCGTTCAACGCCCAGAACAAGCACCAATCTGGCGCTGAACACCCAGAGTTGTGTTCAAAGGCATTTTACATGCCTAATGGGTGCAGGGATGTAAATCCTTGACACCTCAGGATCTGTGGATACCACAGGATCATCTCAGGATTTGTGAATCTCACAGGATCCCCTCCCACCTCACCCTCTCTCTCTCCATTCATGGTCATCCCTTCTGTTTTCCATTCACCATTCACATCCATACACATATCCCTCCATCTCCTCCATATATTCTTCTTCTTCATCTATTCTTTCTTCTCTTGCTCGAGGGCGAGCAATATTCTAAGTTTGGTGTGGTAAAAGCATAAGCTTTTTGTTTTTCCATTACCATTAATGGCACCTAAGGCCAGAGAAACCTCAAGAAAAAGGAAAGGGAAGACAATTGCTTCCACCTCTAAGCCATGGGAGATGGAAAGATTCATCTCACAAGCCCATCACTAAGAAAAGGATGGAGCAAACAAGAGAGCACTTTCATGGATCTCAACAAGCACATGAAGAAGCTCATCATCAAGAAACCCCTGAGATACCTCAAGGGATACATCTTCCTCCACAAAACTATTGGGAGCAAATCAACACCTCCCTAGGAGAATTAAGTTCCAACATGGGACAATTAAGGGTGGAACATCAAGAGCACTCCATCATCCTTCATGAAATTAGAGAAGATCAAAAAGCAATGAGGGAGGAGCAACAAAGACAAGGAAGAGACATAGAAGAGCTCAAGGACATCATTGGTTCCTCAAGAAGGAAACGCCACCATCACTAAGGTGGACTCATTCCTTGTTCTTAAATTCTCTGTTTTTCGTTTTCTTTATGATTAAGTGCTTATCCATGTTTGTGTCTTATTACATGATCATTAGTATTTAGTAACTTTGTCTTAAAGTTATGAATATCCTAGGAATCCATCACCTCTCTTAAATAAAAATGTTTTAATTCAAAAGAACAAGAAGTACATGAGTTTCGAATTTATCCTTGAACTTAGTTTAATTATATTGATGTGGTGACAATACTTTTTGTTTTCTGAATGAATGCTTGAACAGTGCATATGTCTTTTGAAGTTGTTGTTTAAGAATGTTAAATATGTTGGCTCTTGAAAGAATGATGACAAGGAGACATGTTATTTGATAATCTGAAAAATCATAAAAATGATTCTTGAAGCAAGAAAAAGCTGCAAAGAACAAAGCTTGCAGAAAAAAAAATAGCGAAAAAATAGAAAAAAAAAAGAGAAAAAGCAAGCAGAAAAAGCCAAAGCTCTTAAAACCAAAAAGCAAGAGCAAAAAGCCAATAGCCCTTAAAACTAAAAGGCAAAGGTAATAAAAAGGATCCCAAGGCTTTGAGCATCAGTGAATAGGAGGGCCTAAAGGAATAAAATCCTGGCCTAAGCGGCTAAACCAAGCTGTCCCTAACCATGTACTTGTGGCGTGAAGGTGTCAAGTAAAAACTTGAGACTGAGTGGTTAAAGTCAAGGTCCAAAGCAAAAAAAGAGTGTGCTTAAGAACCCCAGACACCTCTAATTGGGGACTTTAGCAAAGCTGAGTCACAATCTGAAAAGGTTCACCTAATTATGTGTCTGTGGCATTTATGTATCCGGTGGTAATACTGGAAAACAAAGTGCTTAGGGCCACGGCCAAGACTCATAAATGTTTTTAGTAGAATCTGGTTACTTTTAGGGATGTTTTCTTTAGTTTTTATGTTAAATTCATATTTCTGGACTTTACAATGAGTTTGTGTGTTTTTCTGTGATTTCAAGTATTTTCTGGCTGAAATTGAGGGACTTGAGCAAAAATCAGATTCAGAGGTAGAAGAAGGACTGCTGATGCTGTTGGATTCTGACCTCCCTGCACTCAAAGTGGATTTTCTTGAGCTACAAAACTCAAAATGGCGCGCTTCCAATTGTGTTGGAAAGTAGACATCCAGGGCTTTCCAGCAATATATAATAGTTTATACTTTGGCCGAGTTTAGATGACGTAAAAGGGCGTTGAACGCCAGTTCTACGCTGCTGTCTGGAGTTAAACGCCAGAAACACGTCACAAACCAGAGTTGAACGCCAGAAATACGTTACAACCTGGCGTTCAACTCCAGAAAGAGCCTCTGCACGTGTAACATTCAAGCTCAGCCCAAGCACACACCAAGTGGACCCCGGAAGTGGATTTATGCATCAATTATTTACTTCTGTAAACCCTAGTAACTAGTTTAGTATAAATAGGACTTTTTACTATTGTATTTGACATCTTTGAACATCTTTTGATTATTTTTAGATCTCTAGACCTCCATGGGAGGCTGGCCACTCAGCCATGCTTACCCTCTATTCACTTATGTATTTTCAACGATAGAGTTTCTACACTCCATAGATTAAGGTGTGGAGCTCTGCTGTTCCTCAAAGATTAATGCAAAGTACTACTGTTTTTCTATTCAATTCAACTTATTCCGCTTCTAAGATATTCATTCGCACTTCAACCTGAATGTGATGAACGTGACAATCATCATCATTCCCCCACGAACGCGTGCCTGACAACCACTTCCGTTCCACCTTAGATTGAATGAGTATCTCTTGGATCTCTTAATTAGAATCTTCGTGGTATAAGCTAGATTGATGGCGGCATTCATGAGAGTCCGGAAAGTCTAAACCTTGTCTGTGGTATTCCGAGTAGGACTCTGGGATTGAATGACTGTGACGAACTTCAAACGCGCGAGTGCTGGGCGTAGTGACAGACGCAAAAGGAGGGTGAATCCTATTCCAGTATGATCGAGAACCTCAGATGATTAGCCGTGCTGTGACAGAGCATTTGGACCATTTTCACAATAGGATGGGATGCAGCCATTGACAAGGGTGATGCCTCCAGACGATTAGCCATGCAATGACAGCGCATCAGACCATTTTCCAGAGAGGATAAAAAGTAGCCATTGACAACGGTGATGTCCTTACATAAAGCCAGCCATGGAAAGGAGTAAGACTGATTAGATGAAGACAGCAGGAAAGCAGAGGTTCAGAGGAACGAAAACATCTCTATACGCTTATCTGGCCTATTAAGAAAGGTTCAATCTTTAAATTTTAGAATCATATCTTTTAGTTTCTTGTTAGTCAAGTAATCAACTTCAATTTTCAAAATCAAATCTTTTTAAATTTCTTTTTCAAATCTTTTTCAAAATAATTTTCAATCATAAATTTCAATCATATCTTTTTCAAAACTTAATTTTAAAATCTTTTCTAACTTCCCATCTTTTCAAAATTGATTTCCAAAATCTTTTTCAATTAACCACTTAACTTTTTGTTTGATTTTTAAAAATTCTTATCTTTTCCAAAACCACCTAACTACTTTTCTCTCTCTTATTTTCGAAAATTACTAACCTCTTTTTTTTCAAAAATTTCTTTTCATTAACTAATTGTTTTAAATTTCAATTTAATTTTATTTTCCTCCTTAATTTTTGAATTCTAATTAACATTTAAAATAAAAATAAAAAATATTTTTAGTTTATTTTATTTAATTTTTGAATTCTTCACCCTCTCATCTCTTTCTATTTATTTATTTATCTACTAACACTTCTCTCATAATTTGAACCCCATCTTCTTTTCTATGTTCGAGTTTTTCTCTTCTCCTTCTTCTATTCTTTTCTTCTTATACTCACATAAGGACTCTCTATACTGTGAAGCTGATCCTGAACCTGAAAGGACTTTGAAGAGGAAGCTAAGGGAAGCTAAAGCACAACTCTTTGGAGAGAACCTGGCAGAGATTTTCAAAAAAGAGGAAGACATGGCCGAACCTAATAACAATGGTGGAGATGCAAGGAAGATGCTTGGTGACTTTATTGCACCCTCTTCCAACTTCTATGGAAGAAGCATCTCAATTCCTGCAATTGGAGAAAATAACTTTGAGCTTAAGCCTCAATTGGTTTCTCTAATGCAGCAGAATTGCAAGTTTCATGGACTTCCAATGGAAGATCCTCATAAGTTTTTAGCTGAATTCTTGCAAATCTGTGACACTGTCAAGACCAATGGAGTTGATCCCGAGGTCTACAAGCTTATGCTTTTCCCTTTTACTGTAAGAGACAGAGCTAGAACATGGTTGGATTCATAACCTAAGGATAGCCTAAACTCTTGGGATAAGCTGGTCAGTGCTTTCCTGGCCAAATTCTTTCCACCTCAAAAGATGAGCAAGCTCAGAGTGGAAATCCAAACCTTCAGACAAAAGGAAGGAGAATCCCTCTATGAAGCTTGGGAAAGATACAAGCAACTGATCAAAAGGTGTCCTACTGACATGCTTCCAGAGTGGAGCATCATAAGTATATTCTATGATGGTCTGTCTGAGTTATCAAAAATGTCATTGGACCATTCTGCAAGAGGATCTCTTCACGTGAAAACCCCTGCAGAAGCTCAGGAACACATTGAAATGGTTGCAAATAACCAGTTCATGTACACCTCTAAGAGGAATCCTGTGAACAATGGAACGCTCCAGAAGAAGGGAGTTCTTAAAATTGATACTCTGAATGCCATATTGGCTCAGAACAAAATATTGACTGAGTCAATATGATTTCTCAGAGTCTGAATGGATTGCAAGCTGCATCCAACAGTACTAAAGAAGCATCTTCTGAAGAAGAAGCTTATGATCCTGAGAACCCTACAATAGCAGAGGTGAATTACATGGGAGAACCCTATGAAAACACCTATAATCCTTCATGGAGAAATCATCCAAATTTCTCATGGAAGGATCAACAGAAGCCTCAACAAGGCTTCAATAATAATGGTGGAAGAAATAGGTTTAGCAAAAGCAAGCCTTTTCCATCATCTTCTCAGTAACAGACAGAGAATTCTGAACAGAGTCATTCTGGCCTCGCAACTATAGTCTCTGATCTATCTAAGACCTCTCTAAGTTTCATGAATGAAACAAGGTCCTCCATTAGAAATTTGGAGGTACAGGTGGGTCAGCTGAGTAACAAAATTACTGAAACTCCTCCCAGTACTCTCCCAAGAAATACAAAAGAAAATCCCAAGAGAGAGTGCAAGGCCATAACCATGACAAACATGGCCGAACCTGGAGAGAGTGAGGAGGACGTGAATCCCAGTGAGAAAAGCCTCATGGGACATCCTCTGGACAGAAAGGAGTTCCCCTTTGAGGAACAAAAGGAATCCGAGGCTCATACAGAGACCATAGGGATTCCAGTGAACTTCCGTCTACCATTCATGAGCTCTGATGAATATTCCTCCTCTGAAGAGGATGAAGACATCATTGAAGAGTAAGTTGCTAAGTATCTAGAAGAAATCATGAAGCTGAATGCCAAGTTGTTTGGTAATGAGACTTGGGAAGATGAAACCCCCTTATTCACCAATGAACTGAATGCATTAATGAGGCAGACATTACCTCAGAAGAAACCGGATCCCGGAAAATTCTTCATACCTTGTACCATAGGCACCATGACCTTTGAGAAGGCTTTGTGTGACCTGGGGTCAGGGATAAACCTCATGCCATTTTCTGTAATGAAGAAACTGGGAATCTTTGAGGTTCAAGCTACAAGAATCTCACTAGAAATGGCAGACAAATCAATGAAACAGGCGTATGGGCTAGTAGAGGATGTGCTTGTGAAAGTTGAAGGCCTCTACATCCCTGCTGATTTCATAATCTTAGACACTAGGAAGGATGAGGATGAATCCATCATCCTTGGCAGACCCTTCCTAACCATAGCAAAAGTTGTGATTGATGTTGACAGAGGAGAGTTGGTCCTTCAGTTGAATGCGGACTACCTTGTATTCAGAACTCAAGGTTCTCCTTCTGTAACCATGGAGAGGAAGCATGAAAAGCTTCTCTCAATACAGAGTCAAACAAAAACCCCACATTCAAACTCTAAGTTTGGTGTTGGGAGGCCACAACCAAACTCTAAGTTTGGTGTTGAGAGGCCCCAACCCTGCTCTGATTATCTGTGAAGCTCCATGAGAGCTCACTGTCAAGCTATTGACATTAAAGAAGCGCTTATTGGGAGGCAACCCAATGTTATTTAATTATATCTATTTATTTTCCATTGTTATTTTATGAGTTCTTTAGGTTGATGATCATGTGAAGTCACAAAAACAACTGAAAAATAAAAAACAGAATGAAAAACAGCATTAAAAACAGCTCACCCTGGAGGAAGAGCTTACTGGCATTTAAACGCCAGTAAGAAGCATCAAACTGGCGATTAAGGCCAGAAAGAAGCACCAGACTGGCGTTTAACGCCAGAACAGAGCATGTAATTGGCGTTTAACGCCAAGAATGGGAGAAAAGCTGGCGTTAAACGCCAGAAACAAGCAGAAACCTGGCGTTTAACGCCAGAAGTGCACACCAAGGGCGTTTTGCACGCCTAAATGGAGCAGGGATGTTAAGTCCTTGACCCCTCAGGATCTGTGGACCCCACAGGATCCCCACCTACCCCACCTCTTCTTCTCTCCTATTCACACCCTTTCATAACACTCATCCCCAAATACCCTTCACCAATCACCTCCATATATCTTCCCCAAATACTCTTCACCACTCAAATCAATCCACTCTTCCCCAAAAACCCCACCTACCTCCAAATTTAAAAATCATTTTCCTCCCAAACCCAACCCTAATACACGAAACCTAACCTCCACCCACCCCTATATAAACCCCTCAACACTTCTTCATTTTCACACATTACAACTACTACTTCTACCCCTTGGCCGAATACACACTTCCCCTTCATCTCCTCCATTTTCTTCTTCTTCTACTACTTTCTTTCTTCCTTTGCTCGAGGACGAGCAAACATTTTAAGTTTGGTGTGGTAAAAGTGTTGCTTTTTGTTTTTCCATAACCATTAATGGCACCTAAGGCCAGAGAAACCTCAAGAAAGAGGAAAGGTAAGGCAATTCCTTCCACCTCTGAGTCATGGGAGATGGAGAGATTCATCTCAAAGGTCCATCAAGACCACTTCTATGAAGTTGTGTCCAAAAAAAAGGTGATCCCTGAGGTCCCTTTTAAGCTTAAAAAGGGCAAATATCCAGAGATCTGACAAGAGATTAGAAGAAGAGGATGGGAAGTACTCTCCAATCCTATTCAACAAGTCGAAATCTTAATGGTTCAAGAGTTCTATGCAAACACATGGATCACTAGGAACCATGATCAAAGTATGAACCCGAATCCAAAGAATTGGCTTACAATGGTTCGGGGAAAATACTTAGATTTTAGTCCAGAAAATGTAAGGTTGGCGTTCAACTTGCCAATGATGCAAGAAAACGCACGCCCCTACACTAGAAGGGTCAACTTTGATCAAATGTTGGACCAAGTCCTCATGGACATATGTGTGGAAGGAGCTCAATGGAAAGTTGACTCAAGAGGCAATTCGGTTCAATTGAGAAAACCGGACCTTAAGCCTATACCTAGAGGATGGTTGGAGTTCATCCAACGCTCTATTGTAATTTGATGGATCAATTATAGTTTTCATTCTTCTTCTTCTTTCTTTTCTCTTGATTTACTAGAAAGCTTTCGATCTTAAATCAATTGGTTAGTTGTCTTGGAAAAGAAACTCTCCATAATTGGATCTCCTCTGAGCCTTGGAAAAGGGATGAGGAGATCATGCTAGAATTGCTTTCTCATGTTGGATGGATATAGTGACATATAATCCTACCAACACTTTGATTTGGAAATACATGTGGTATAATCAGTGACCATACTTCTTCTCTTCCCATGAGCAATTAAATCAACGAATTGGGCAATTGTTCAAGCTTAGAGAGATTGGGTTGCCAAGGAATTGGGATCCAATCACTTAAGATTGCCAAGTAGATCAATGAATGCATTGATTGAGGAAGAGATGAGAATGAACTTGATCCGGAGAATGCAACATCTCCTAAGCCCAATGAATCCACCATTTCTGATCTTACCCATTCTCTTTACCTTCTGCCATTTACTTTTATGCTCATCTCCCCAAATCCCCATTTAAGATTCTGCATTTTACTTTCTGCAATTTACATTCCGCCATTTATTTCCAGCATTTATATTTTTTGTTATTTGCTTCCCCGCCATTTAATTTTCTGCAATTTCTCCACTCAATTTTGGCTTAGCTCAACTAGAACATCCCTCTAATTAAAGTTGCTTGACCAATCAATCCCTGTGGGATTCGACCTCACTCTATTGTGAGTTTTTACTTGACGACAATTTGGTATACTTGCCGAAGGGAAATTTGTTGAGAGACAAGTTTTCGTGCATCAAGTTTATGGCGCCGTTGCCAGGGATTGATTTTGTATCAACAATGATTAAGTTGGAGGATAACTAGATTGAGCAATTTTCTTTTGTTTTGTTTAATTCCATCTGAGTGATTTACTTTCAGTTTTAGCTATTTTCTTCTCTTTTTCCCTTGCCTGTTTGTTTTGTTTTCTCAATTGTTTACAATTTAGTTCACTAACCCACTAACTGTTTGATACATTGCACCACTCACACTAACAATCTTTCTAACACGAGTAATTTCTTCATTCATTTTCTTTCTTGTTTTTTGCTTTGTTGGTTGTATGATAGGTAGACGAAGCGGGGCTTTAACTTCCTTTGATTCTGAACCTGAGAGGAACTTCCTTATATTAAGGAGGGAAGCAAGAAGGAAGAGAGTCGTTGGTGCTGAGGAAGAGGAAGAGTATTTTGAAACAAACATAGAGGAGAATATGGAGAACCACCATGAAGAAGAAGCTCACAACCATGCCAGAGAAGGCCCAGTAAATCATGCTGGGCAAGAGAGAAGAGTTCTAAGCTCTTACATCAATCCAAACCCAGGAAATTGTGGAAGTAGCATCCAAAAGCCAACCGTACATGCCAATAACTTTGAACTAAAGCCCCAGCTCATCACCCTCGTTCAGAACAACTGTGCATTCGGAGGAAGCGCCCAAGAAGACCCCAATCAACATCTAACCACCTTCCTAAGGATATGTGATACTGTGAAGTCTAATGGTGTTCATCCTGACACCTATAGACTACTTCTGTTCCCTTTTTCACTCAGGGATAAAGCATCTAAATGGCTAGAATCTTTCCTGAAGGAGAGTTTAACAACATAGAAAGATGTGGTGAACAAATTCTTGGCGAGATTCTACCCTCCTCAAAGAATCAACAGGTTGAGAGCTGAGGTACAAACCTTCAGGAAACAAGATGGTGAAACTCTCTATGAGGCATGGGAGAGGTTTAAGGACTTAACAAGAAGGTGCCCGCTAGACATGTTCAATGAATGGGTGCAACTACACATTTTCTATGAGGGTCTTTCTTATGAATCAAAGAAGGCAGTAGACCACTCATCCGGGAGATCTCTAAACAAGAAGAAGACCATTGAAGAAGCCATAAATGTCATCGAGACTATAGCTGAGAATGACTACTTCTATGCTTCTGAAAGGAGCAACACTCGAGGAGTGATGGAGCTGAACCACATGGATGCACTGCTGGCTTAAAACAAGATGATCACCAAGTAGCTGGCTGACCTTACCAAGAAGATGGAAAGAAACCAAGTTGCAGCAGTCACCACCTCATCAGTAGCTCAAGAAGGAGTAAATACAAAGGAAGAGAGTGACCAGAAACAAGCCAACTATATTGGAAACTCACCTAGGTAGGCCCATGATCCATACTCCAAAACTTATAATCCTAGTTGGAAGAACCACCCAAACTTTGGATGGAGAAATCAACAAGATCAAGGCCAAGATCAGAGACGTCACAACCCCAACAACAATGCAATTCACCAACATTCCGCACAGAGATCATATCAACACCCACCCAACAATACCTCTCAACATCCATATTAAAACCAAAATGGCCCTTCTCACCCCTCCAACCTCAACCCACCATCACCATCCGAAGATAGACTCTCCAGAATTGAGACTCTACTTGAAGGTATATACAAGGAAGTCCAAGACAACAGAGTGTTCAAGGATGAAGTGCGAGCTAATATCAAAAACTAGGGAGACACCATCAAGAGGCTGGAGTCTCAAGTGGGATATCTCTCTCAGCAGATTTCCAAGCCTACTGATAGCTTCCCAAGTGACACGGAGAAAAACCCGAAAGGTGAAGCAAGGAAAGTAAGATGGGAAGAATGCAAGATTGTCACTATAAGTGATGAGGGGAGTGTGGAAGAACCAAACAAACCATTAGAACACTCTCGAGATATTCCAGTAGAGAAGCAAGAAGAGAGTGACCAAGAAACCAAACCCACACAGAAGGAGAAGTTAAGGGAGAAGGAGATTCTGAACCCATATGCACCTTTTCCCCAAAGACTCAAGGGGGGTGTAGAAAGGAAAGTGTACTCAAAGTTCCTTGACATGTTTGCATCTCTCCATGTAAACATACCATTCATCAAGGCTCTCCAACAAATGCCCTCATACATTAAGTGTATGAAAGAGCTGCTGACCAACAAAAATTCACTAAAGGGAGGGCAAACAATAGTGATGAATAAGGAGTGCAGTGCTCTCATTCAAACAGAGTTGCCTACAAAAAGGAAGGACCCAGGGAGTTTTCACATCCCTTGTGCTATAGGAGAAACAAGGATTGATAAGGGACTCTGTGACCTGGGAGCAAACATCAACTTAACGCCTTTATCCCTCATGAAGAAGCTTCAGATCAATGAGCTAATGCCCACAGATGTAATCATCAAGTTGGCTGAAAAAACTCAAAAACAAGCAATAGGAGTGGTTGAAAACATGTTGGTGAAGGTTGGAAACTACTTCCTTCCCACAGATTTTGTTATCTTTTAGATGGAATATTGGGAAGACCATTCCTAGCCATAGCCAGAGCACTTATAGATGTGGAGCGAGGAGAGCTGATACTGAGGATACATGATGAACAACTTACCTTCAATGTCTTCAAACTCTCACAAGAAGCAGATCAAGAAAACAAGGAATCAAGGGAGGATTACAATAAGGCACTGGTGGAAGAAACAAGCACTGAAGTACAAATAATACCCCTGGGAATTCCTTTGGTTGACAAACAATACAGTTAGAAGGCACAACAGCTAAGGGAAACCTAAGAGGAGCTAAACCCACCAGAGTCATATGAGACCAGCAACAAAATTTCCCTGGAAAAAGAGGCCACAAGAAGTAGGGTAGCATTAAAAGAAACAAGGAAGAAGGCGCCAAGGGGATGGAGGAACAAGAAGATTCCTACAGAGGATTTCTCTCTAGGGGATGAAGTAATCTCTGCTCATTTCCCAGCTATTCCACCTCATCTCCCCAACATTCCATCTCAGCTACCTCAAGTGTACACCATCAGCAGAATTCTCTCCTTGGAACATGTGGAGATTCTTAATGAAGCCAACGGAGATAGATTCACTGCGAGAGGGGAAGATTTGAGGCATTACCAACCACCCTGACAAATACTAAACGTCAAGCTAATGACGCTAAAAGAGCTCTTCGTTGGGAGGCAACCCAACTTAAGGTAGTTTCCTTTTCATGATTATCTCAATAAAGGCTACAAGTAGTTTTCCCTGTATTATGAGGAGCTAAGTTTGGTGTTGCACACCAAAACAATCCAAGGGTGAATGTGTAATTCTAAGTTTGGTGTTCCACCAAAGATTTCATTTAGAATCACAATACACCCCTTCAATGACAAGTTACCGACTCCAACATACAGGGAAACTACTTGACATGTGTTTAGTTTCTAGTTCATAGATGTTTTCTGAATAAAAGCACATGAGACTCATTGCATGATTTCGATCTACTATAGTAGGCCAGAAAGTAAGTTTGGTGTTCACACACCAACTTAAGTTCAGATAATTATAAGCATACATGTATGTTAACCATGTTGCAAGTGCTTGGGGGAACAAGAAATTTCCAATCATTTTTTTCCAGGAATTCAGTCAATCTCTTAGAATAACTATACGCCATCATCCAAGGAGACAAAGGAGGATGCAAGGGCTATGGATGATGATGACAAGAAAGAAACAAGAAAACAACAAGAGGTTGTATTGCATTTAACTGTTTCTGAATTGGAATGATTAAAGTGGAAGTAGGAATTAGTCCTGTCTCATGAACATTCATATTCTGCTTGTCTCTCCTTAGTGATGTTTCATGTTGCTAGTCTAAGTTTCCTGTTTTCATTTTCATCCTGCTTAAATGTATGCTTGTCCTTTAAGCTAAATAAAAGAAAATGTTATGAAAAACCAGAGTAGAGTTCATCTTATGAAGTAAGTTCTCAGTGTTTGTGGTGTGGTAATGAGTTAGCTAAGTTGGTTCACCAACAAGGTATACAGGCAACTAGATGTTCTGAATCATATGCTTGAAGCACATTCTATGAGACTAGCTAAACAACAAGATCCTAATAAGAAAAAGGAAAAGAACAGTGAGAGTTTGAAAAAAAAAAAGAAAAAGAATAAGAAATAAGGCTAGGCACCAAGGGTTTGAATCTTGAGGGATGTGTCTGTGGTGTTCCTGTGCAAAGGATCTGCTTGGATGAATAAGTTTTCAGGAGTGCTTCATCACTTGGTAACTTGGGTTAACTAACCCGGGATTATCAACTGAAAATCCACTATCAAGAGCAACCTTGCTACAGAACACTTAGTAACCCAAAGAGGTGCTGGACACCAAGGCCTCAAGAAAAGAAAATAACAAACCATATGCCTGTGGTGTGCATGTTTGGGGGAGAGAGACTTGAGGGAGTAGGTCCTTAGGGGTGTTTCAACACCTAGCACCTTGAACCAACTGGTTTGGGAGTGTTGGCTGAAAGCTTATCTTAAAGAGTCGCCCCCTCACAAAGCACCTAGCCTAAGAATGCAATAAACCCTGAAAAGAAGGGGGAGATCAATGAATAAGGATCTCATAGGATGCAATCGAGCGAGTATTCAAGAGCATGATAAGGACCTGAAAACCAGTAAAGGAATGAACCTAAGTTGCTATGCATGAAACCCCATAGACCAAGAACTTGACTTCTATAATAAGGACTTGTTTCTCTTGTTCTTTCATTCATCATTCTTATATTTCAGTACTTGCTTAGGGACAAGCAAGCTTTAAGTTTGGTGTTTCGATGCCAGGACATCTTGGCCAGTTTCACTGACCTTTTTCTTTACTATTTTAGGGTAGTTTCATGCATTTTCTTAGTAAATAAGCAAGTTTTGGCTGAATATACACTTACATCTTGATTCAAGCAGACTTTGTGAACTTTACATGATTTCATGAGAATTATGGATGAATTGAATGATAAAATGGATGATGCATGATCTCATGACTTGAAACAAAGCTTTGATGCACCTTGTTTGTTTGATTTCAGGACAAAGGAGGCAAGGAAGAGCCACGTTAGCAGCCATGTTAGTCTCACTAACGTGACCACTAACGTGGAATGGGAGCAAGCTTGCAACGTTAGTGGTAAAGTTATCACCAATGACGCCTTCGAAAGCCATCATAACCCACGTTAGTTGCTATGTTAGTTACATTAACGTGGGAACTAACGTGGAAGAAAAGAGAAGCTCCAACGTTAATGGTAAAAGTAAACACCACTAACGTTCCAAAAGGCCACACATAGCCACATTAAGAGTCACGTTAATCCAATTAACGTGAACTCTAACGTGGAATAAGAAGAGATCGCCAACGTTAGTGACACTCACCTTTGTCACTAACGCTGGATCAGGCTAAGATTTCCTACGTTAGTGGTCACGTTAAGACCACTAACGTGAATGGTAATGTGGGGCAAAGGATGATATGCCAACGTTAGTGACACTAACCTTTGTCACTAACGTTGGAGATGGTAAGCACACCCACGTTAGTGGTCATGTTAATGCCATTAACGTGAAGCACTAACATGGAAGAAAGGGGCGTTTTGAAGCGTTAGTGACAAAGGTAAGTGTCACTAATGCCCTCGAGCTTTGGCATGCCCACGTTAAACGTGGATCATTAACGTGGAAAAGAGGGACAAGGAGCAGCATTATTGGTAAAAGTAAGTGTCAATAACGCTTGCGAATGGCTAAGAGTCTACATTAGTGGTAACGTTAGTACCACTAACGTTGAAGTTAACGTGGATCAACTGGTTTGGAACGTTAGTGACAAACTTATCGTCACTAACGCTTTCGAACCCAAGTTTATAGTTAACGTCAACGCCACTAACGTCCTAACTAACATCCTACTATGCCTGACTCACATTCTTTCTGCAAGCAAAGCTGAGCCCACTGAATACTGTAACCGCTTCAACTAAAGATCAAGGGCCCATATCCAAGACTTGAAGAGCTAACTAGAAGATCAGAAGAGTAGTATATATAGGGATAGTTTTGAATTAAAGAGGGGATCTGAATTTTGGGAGCTACACTTTGTACATTTTACTTTCTCTGCAACTTCTAGTTTAATTTCAGAATGCACTCTTCTCTATCATCTTCCATTTCCAGAGCTATGAACAACTAAACCCCTTTTCATTGGGTTAGGGAGCTCTGTTGTAATTTGATGGATCAATTATAGTTTTCATTCTTCTTCTTCTTTCTTTTCTCTTGATTTACTAGAAAGCTTTCGATCTAAAATCAATTGTTTACTTGTCTTGGAAAAGAAACTCTCCATAATTGGATCTCCTCTGAGCCTTGGAAAAGGGATGAGGTGATCATGCTAGAATTGCTTTCTCATATTGGACCAAATTGGGGTTTGGATGGATATAGTGACATATAATCCTACCAACACTTTGATTTGGAAATACATGTGGTATAATCAGTGACCATACTTCATCTCTTCCCATTTCTGCAATTTACTTTCTGCAATTTACATTCCGCCATTTATTTCCAGCACTTACATTTTTTGTTATTTGCTTCCCCGCCATTTAATTTTCTGCAATTTTTCCACTCAATTTCTGCTTATCTCAACTAGAACATTCCTCTAATTAAAGTTGCTTGACCAATCAATCCCTGTGGGATTCGACCTCACTCTATTGTGAGTTTTTACTTGACGACAATTCGGTATACTTGTCGAGGAAAATTTGTTGAGAGACAAGTTTTCGTGCATCACCTTTTCACATTTAAAATAGCCTTAAAGCATAAGTTTCATCTAAATAACTTGTTCACAAGGGAAATATAATACTTTTCTTAAGAAACAAGACTAAATCACAATTTCCTTTTTAATAATTCATTTCAAAAGTATAAGTCATCCCTTTCTTAATAATTCAGAAAACATAGTAGAAATCTTTAACTCATGAATTTCCAAATAACGTTTTAGTAAAGTCCCGGATTCTACCGGAATTTCAGCAGCACCTCCCCTAAAACTTGGACTTTGCCACCCAGTTTGGGTCCCAACAAAACCATTCCACAATCCTTTTCAACAGCCCAAAATCCAAAAATCAGTTTAAAGGCAAGCTAAATCCAACAATCACCTCATTTTCATTTTTCAAGGAAACCGTTTCAAAATCAATTCATTATCAGCCGATAAAACTCATTTCTAAAGCTTTAAAGAAACGGTTCAGCAACAATTATTTATCAAAACCAGATCATTTAAAGCAAACCAGGCTGAATCCAAGAGTGTATTCTATTTGTCAAATTCTCAAGAAAATTAACTCAAATCAATTCTCAACGGATTAAACTCGATCTCAAATCTTTAAAAGAATCAACTTGAAAAGCATTTTGTTTCACAAAATCGCACAACGATCCAGCCAAACAAAATTCATAATCACTCTAGACAATCAAACAATACATAAGGCTGATACAATCACCAAATACACATTGTCTCACATCAGTAACCATATGTAATAATTCCAATATATAAAAATATAGTTTTCGGAAAGCGCCCCTACCTCAAAACGCAAAATCACAGTCCAAACACCTCACATGGTCCTTTCCGCCTCAACCCGAAATCAACAATCAAAATCCCAGCTCCGCATGTTTTTCCCAATAGTAGAAACAGCCTCAACGCCACAAGTAAATTCGGGTTCTAACTCCTAGAACCATCAACATCACAATTACTTTATTACACGGAACAGAACACTAACGCAGAACAACCGTGCTACACCCGGTGACCAGAACGGCAGCAATCAAAACTCAAACCTATGTTACCAAACCTCAGAGTCTTTAACCACGCATAACAGAATACCGACTAAAAGGGCTTTCTGAAACGAACATGCTTACCGCAACAAGGGAAGAACAACTACACCGAGTGGTGGCAGCTCCGATGGTATTTCCAGCAACACATGCGCCATACCCGGCGGTCGAAAACACAGAGACGCAGCTCCTCCAGCAGCGACAACGTAGCTTATGACAGCCACTTCATTAAACACAACAGTTTCAGTGACAGCTTCAAAGTAAAATTGAATTGGCAGAACTAGGAGGAAACAAAAACAGGGCAAGCTCACCAAAACGGCAGCGATTCTAATGGCAGTCTCTGATGGCAGAGGCGGCGTGCAGCTCGACGACAGGCCACAATGGCTCCTCTACCTTGCGGTTCTGCCTCCCTTCCTCCACGCCTCCGGCAGTGACGACCAAGGCTCAGTGAAGGCTTCGTTCCTCGCTCCTTCTCTCTTGGTCCATCGCTCCCTTCTGTTCACGATTCACGGCATCGGCGAGGCGGCTTCTGCGGCGATGGCAAGGAGGCTCGCGACGGCAACGAGGATGCACGGCGATGGTTTCTCCTCGTGCGGTGACAGGTCAGGACGGATGGATCTGCGGTGGTGGGTCAGACCCGTGCCTCCCCTTCCCGCGGTTGAGCTCTCTCACGCTCATTCTTCCTCTCCCTCCCTTCGTGCTCGCCAGTAGTGGCACAAGTAGCGGCGATAAAACCCTAGTGGTGGCGACGGCGTCAAGTCCTTCTTCCTCTCCTTCCCTTCTTCCGTTTCTATATGTTTCCTTCTAACCCTTTCCTTCTGTGCTCCATGGTTACTGCATACTAATTTGGGAAAGGGAAAGCATGCGCATTGCTGCTGCTGGGCTCAGAGGGGGAAATGGGTTCTGGTTAGGGTTTTTAGGGTTAGGCTTTTCATTTTCAAAAATTAGGGTTAGGGGTAACTCGGTAATTTCAAATAAAATTGGGAATAATATAATAATTGAAAGCCATAATTTAATCCAACACTACTTGTATATGGAAAATACTATTTGCTCATCAATTTTACGAATTATTTTCAATAAAATGTTCAAAACCAATAATTGGAAATAATATAATTAAATCCTTTATTTTCCAAAACAGTAGTATTAATATTTTAAAATATTAATTATTTAATCCAAATCATATAAAATCCTTATTATTTCACAACTGCCAACTTTATTTATAATTTAAATATAGAAAATAATCCAATAATTGTAAAATTGGATAATAATCTTAATCTATTTCAAATTCAATTAATCGAAGCTTGCTTTAATTTTCTTTAATAAAGAAATCTCTGAAATTGAAGCTACAGAAATACTGAATTTGAAATTAGCTAATGATAGCCCTTTATCAAAGGTTCTGGGTCTTACAGTAACTAAAGGGCTTTCAAATTGAAAACGCTTACCGAAACGAAGAAAGAACGGCTGAACCGAAACAGTGGCGGTCTCCGAGCCAGTTCAGCGGCAGCCCGGCAGCCACCTCAAGCGGTAGCGGTAACCTGAACAATATGCAGCGACAATGAGGTTCCCAGAAACTCAGCGGAAAGGAGAACCAACTTAAAACCCTTACCGACAAAGTTTTTCGGCGATGGCAGTGGCGTTTTCCAGCAGCCAGGCACGGCGGCGCGGTTCCCTTCTCTGACAGTGACACTCGTGGCGACAACCTTCCGCCACGGTGAGCCCAACTCAAGCCCTGCAAAGACGGTAGCAGCGGTGGCATTTCTCGGCGACCCATCATCTGCGGCGGTGCTGGGCAGAGACGGCAACGACGCGACTGGCGGTGGCTGATGCCAGGGCATTTTAGCTAGTTTCACTGACCTTTTCTTTACTGTTTTAGGGTAGTTTCATGCATTTTCTTAGTTAATAAGCAAGTTTTGGGTAGATAATCACTTACATCTTGATTCAAGCAAACATTGTGAATTCCATGTGATTTTATGAGAATTATGCATGAATTGAATGACAAATTGGATAATGCATGTCTCATAACTTGGATTAGAGCTTTGATGCACTTTATTTGCTTGATTTCAGGACAAAGGAAGCAAGGAAGAGCCACATTAGCAGCCACATTAATCTAATTAACGTGACCACTAACGTGGAATGGGAATAAACTTGCATCGTTAATTGGAAAAGTGATTGCCAATAACGCCTTCGAAACCATCATGACCCACGTTAATTGCCACGTTAACTACATCAACGTGGTAGTTAACGTGGAGAGAAAGGGAGCTCCAGCGTTAGTGGTAAAAGTGAATACCACTAACACTCCATATTGGCAATTGGCCAGGTTAAGAGTCACGTTAACTCAGTTAACGTGAACTCTAACGTGGAAAGGAAGACAAAGCCAACGTTAGTGACACTCACCTTTGTCACTAACGTTGGACTAAGCCCAATTGGCCACGTTCCATGTTAAGTCAATTAACATGAGGCACTAACGTGAGAAGGGGCGTTTGGAACGTTAGTGACAAAGGTAAGTGTCACTAACGCTCTTGAGGCTAAGGCATGCCCACGTTAAGAGCCACGTTAGTTATACTAACGTTAACGTGAACTCTAACGTGGAAAGGAAGACAAAGCCAACGTTAGTGACACTCACCTTTGTCACTAACGTTGGACTAAGCCCAATTGGCCACGTTAAGAGTCATGTTAACTACATTAATGTGAACTCTAACGTGGGAGGAGCAAGGAATCGCGAACGTTAGTGACACTCACCTTTGTCACTAACGTTGGACCAAGCCACTACGAGCCACGTTAGTTGCCACGTTAATTGTATTAATTACTTTCTCTGCAACTTCTAGTTTTTACTTTTAGAATGTATTTTTCATCTTTGTTTTCCATTCCCAGAGCTATGAACAACTAAACCCCTTTCATTGGGTTAGGGAGCTCTGTTATAATTTGATGGATCAGTAATAGTTTTCATTATTCTTCTTCTTTCTTTTCTCTTGATTTTACTAGAAAGCTTTCAATCTTCATCCAATTGGATAGTTATCTTAGAAAAGAAGCTATTCATACTTGGATCTCTTCAGAACCTTGGAAGAGGAATGAAGAGATCATGCTAGAAATACTTTCTCATATTGGACCAAATTGGGGTTTGGACGGATATGGTGACATATAATTCTCCCAATACTTTGATTTGGAAATACATGTGGTATAATCAGTGACCATACTTCATCTCTTCTCATGAGCAATTAGACCAAGGAATTGGCTATTGATCAAGATTTGAGAGATTGAATTACCAAGGAATTGGAATTCAATCACTTAAGATTGCCAAGGAGATCAATGAATGCATTGATTGAGGAAGAGATGAAAATGAACTTGATCCGGAGAATGCAACATCTCCTGAGCCCAATGAATTCCCCATTTCTGATCTTACCCATTCTCTTTACTTTCTGCCATTTACTTTTATGTTCGTCTTCCACATTTCCCATTTAAGATTCTGCAATTTATTTTCTGTCGTTTATATTCAGTTCTTTATTTCCAGCATTTACAATTTCTGCTATTTACTTTCCTGCCATTTAATTTTCTGCAACTCTTAAATCAACTTCTGCTTAGCTCAACTAAAACATTCCTCCAATTAAAGTTGCTTGACCAATCAATCCTTGTGGGATTCGACCTCACTCTATTGTGAGTTTTTACTTGACGACAATTCGGTATACTTGCCGAAGGAAAATTTGTTGAGAGACAAGTTTTCGTACATCAAGTTTATGGCGCCGTTGCCGGGGATTGATTTTGTATCAACAATGATTAGATTAGTGGATAACTAGATTGAGCATTTTTTTTCTTTTGTTTGATTTAATTTCATTTGAGTGATTTACTTTCAGTTGTAGTTATTTTCTTTCCTTTACCCATTACCCGTTTGTAGTGTTCTCTTATTTGTTACAATTTAGTTCACTAACCCACTAACTGTTTGATATATTGCATCACTGATAAACCACTATTTCATGGTTTATCTTGTGCTCAATTGAGTGGTTTTTATCAACTCTTTACCCACTTATTCATACTATTTGCATGGTTTTACATTTGCCTTCCCAATTATGTGCTTTGATTGAAAACATGCTTCTTTGGTCTTAATTTTGATATGTTTAAACCTCTCTTATTACCATTCGATGCCTTGATATGTGCGTTAAGTGATTTCAGAGATTACAGGGCAGGAATGGCTTAGAGGATGGAAAGGAAGCATGCAAAAGTGGAAGGAATACAAGAAGCTGAGAAATTGCTAAGCTGTCCAGCCTGACCTCTTTGCACTCAAACGGCTATAACTTTAGCTAAAAAAGTCCAAATGATGCGGTTCTAGATGCGTTGGAAAGCTAACGTCCGGAGCTTTGATTTGATATATAATATGCCATAGTTTCCTTGACGATAGGCAACATGAACGCGTGCTCCATGCGGACGCGTCGCAGTGATGAAAATCAGCGTGTTTGAATTCGTAACCAGTGAATTCTGGGCTGTTTCTGACCCAGTTCTCGGCCCATAAAACACATATTAGAGGCTATAAAGTAGAGGGATTGCATCCATTCATGAAAAAGCTCACAATTCACAATTTTAGGAGTAGATGTAGTTTTTAGAGTGAGAGGTTCTCTCCTCTCTCTCTTAGGATTTAGTTTTAGGATTTAGGATTATTTCTTCTTCATCACAGGTTCAATGTTCTTTTTATTTATTTTTCTAATTTAATTTATGAACTCTTCCATGTTACATTTGATATCTTTATTAGTGCTAATTGAGGTATTTCAGAATTATGATTGCTTTCTTTTATTTATTATATAAATAATTTGGATTTTTCTCTTTTGGCTTTGGTTGAGTTATTGGAGACTCTTGAGTTATCAAACTCATTGTTAATTGAAAATTGGAATTCTTCAAGAATTAATTCGAGTTCCATTAACTCTAACTTTTTCCAAGGAAAGACTAGGACTTGAGGAATCAGAATTAATTCATCCACTTAACTTACCTTCATAGTTAGAGGTTAACAAAGTGGGAGAAAAATCCAATTCTCATTACAATTGATAAGGATAACCAGGATAGGACTTTCAGTTTTCATACCTTGCCAAGAGTTTTATTATCTATTTAATTTAATACAATTTACTTTCTTGCAATTTACTTTTCTCGCTTTTTATCTTATACATTAAGAACCCCCCAATTTACAAATTCATAACCAATAATAAGAACACCTCCCTGCAATTCCTTGAGAAGACGACCCGAGGTTTAAATACTCGGTTATCAATTTTAAAGGGGTTTGTTACTTGTGACAACCAAAACGTTTGTAAGAAAGGTTGATTGCTTGGTTTAGTAACTATACTTGCAATGAGAGTTTACTATAACCTCTAAACCATCGATCTTCAGTTCTTCAAAATGGCGCCGTTGCCGGAGAATTGCAAACATATGCCTTATTATTGGTTATTGTAAATATTTGCTTTTTATTTGTTTATTTATTTTTATTTTTGTTTTTATTTTTGCTTTTTTCATAAATTAAGAGGTTATTGGTTTTTATTTAATTATAAAAAAATTTCAAAAATTTCAAAAAAAAAAGCACGCACGCGACACGGCAGCGTCGCTGACGCGTCCGCGTCACCAGTGCAATGGGAAGAAAAGAAAACGAACAGAAAGTCACGCGGGAGCATGGCTGGAGGCGCGCCTTTAGCATAATTTGACCCCACGCGACCGCGTCACTCACGCGTCCGCGTCAGGTGGGAACATTGGCCTCCCACGCGACCGCGTCACCCACGCGGCCGCGTGACCTGAAAATCGACGTCAAAAGGGTGCATGACCGAAAGATGAGCTAGAGTGATGCTGGACTTGCGCTAGACGCACAGACCTTACCACACGAACGCGTGCCCCACGCGTCCACGTCATATCCTAATATTGGTCAACCACGCGATCGCACCCCCTACGCGACCGCGTCACCCTAAAATTTGGCAATATGAGCTTCAAATAGAAAGTTACGCGACCGCGCGGCTGCCCTCGCGCTAATGGCACAGATCGATCCACGCGACCGCGTGGATGACGCGTCCGCGTCATTTCATAGAAGCGCTATCCGCGCGACCGCGTCACTCACGCGTCCGCGTCACAAGCGGCGCACAGAATATCCAGATCAGCCAATTTTCTTATATTTTCTTCTCTAATCCTAATTTTTCTATCTTTTCTTATTCTATCTTCTTTCTTTCTTACTTTATTTCTTTCACTTCTCATTCCTTTTCACCATCATTCTATTTTATTTAATTTAATTGCATATTTTCATTCATTGCATATTTTTATTTTTCTAAATTTATTATTTTATCATTGATGTTCAATTGTTCTTATTCAACTGTTACATCCTTTCTCGTATTTTCTTGGAGCTTAGTGACTTGTTTAATTCTGATTGAGTAATATTATTTAAATCAATGCCAATCTTTTATATCTGTATTACTTTTGCATTGACATGAATTTATATTATCTCTCCTCCCCCACTCTCTTCCCCATTGTTGCAAATTTCGCACCATTGGTATGCCATGGCTTCTATTATTTTCTCACGTACATGTTGAAGCTTCCATGTAAATGAGACCCTTATCATTTGGCATTAACCCACCCATACTTCATTTTTTTTCTTATCTTTATTTTTGGGTTACTCTTTTTCTTTTTCTCTTCTTTCAGGCTGGCCACCGAAGACGGAAAAAGGGAGAAACTTCTATAAGGGGAGACAAACAAGTCCATCTGCACAATCCTTAAAGAAAAGCATCAGTTGGAACAACCCGTCCACTTGCACATCTCAGCATGCACCGAGGACGGTGCAATCTTTAATTGTGGGGAGGTCGATACCAATCTCCATGGGTTAGTCACTCTTCTATCTCAACACCAATAATTTATTTTTCTTGTTAGTTGTTGCATTTGCATGTTTGATTACATATTTATTTGATTTTGTGCATTTAGTTACTACTTGGTTGAAGTAATATTTTTTTTTCAAGAAATTTTTATAGTATTTCACTAATTTAAATTGAAAAATTTTTTAAATTTGTTTGAATTTGTATTTGGAACATGGTTTTTGAGCCAAAGAACACACAACCTGTGAGACTTTGAGCTTATTTACATGGTTACATTATTTAACCATAAATTTTTATTCTTGTGTGTTTTCTTCACTATGATTGCAATCTTTACTTTCTTCCATTATATATGTCCAATATTTAGTGTATTTACATGTTTGTATATGATTGAGGCCATTATTTGATTTTAGCTCACTTAT
Source organism: Arachis ipaensis (assembly GCF_000816755.2). Lineage (NCBI taxonomy): Eukaryota > Viridiplantae > Streptophyta > Magnoliopsida > Fabales > Fabaceae > Arachis > Arachis ipaensis. The sequence continues at coordinate 64,513,155 of NC_029791.2, read as the reverse complement.
CCCAAATAAGCCTACCCTTTTCATCACCCTTGCTAGCCACCTTGAGCCTTTTAATCCCCTTCTGTTCTATTTTACCACATCACTAGCCTTAAGCAGAAAAACAAAAGTAATATCTCAATTGAATCTTTGGTTAGCTTAAGATAGAGATTGTGCATCAACTAAGTGTGGGGAAAACTGTGGGAACATGGGTTAATAAGGGAATGTATTATGTTTCTAATTTATTTGAATATTGAGAATTTGGAAACCTACTCATGAAAAACCAAAATAGAAAAATAATGAAAAATCCATGTGCATTGATAAGTTATGTCTGCTTTTATGATTCAAAAAAAAAAGAGAAAAAAAAGAGAAAAAGAGAATATATATATATTGATAAGTTATGTTTGCTTTTGTTATTCAAAATTACCCCAATGCTAAGTTAATGAAAATATCAATGCACATGTGACAAAAGTAAAGAAATATCAAAAATTTGGTACATGAGTATGGGAATCATACAAAAGTGGGAATTATGGGTAGTTAGGTATGATTTTAAAGTTATATAGAGTGTATGTATGTTAGGTGAGAATTTAGGTTAGTCAAAGATTCAAATTATAGCTCACTTAGCCATATATATATCCTTACCTTTACCTTAGCCCCATTACAACCCTGAAAAGACCTCATGATGTTTGCATTGATGTGCTAAATATTTGTTGATTGGTTAGATGAAGAACAAAGTTTAGAAAGCATGACTAGAGAAGAATAGAGTGAATTACCCTATACACTTGAGAGACTAGAGTGATATACACTACTAGTGAGGGTTCAATGCTTGATTCTATGTTCCCTGCTTTCATGAGCTATCTTCTTACAAGTTTACTTGCTTTTTATTGTATGATTTGAATTAGTGAAATCTGATTTATGTTTGTCTTGAGAGCTTATTTACTTTTAACCAAGTAGGTAGAAACATTTTGCACGTAGTTGCATTCATATAGATAGGTTGCATTTCATACATTTTACCATTCCTCTTCACTCCTTTATAGTTTCTCTTGAGCTTAGCATGAGGACATGCTAATGTTTAAGTGTGGGGAAGTTGATAAACCACTATTTCATGGTTTATCTTGTGCTCAATTGAGTGGTTTTTATCAACTCTTTACCCACTTATTCATACTATTTGCATGGTTTTACATTTGCCTTCCCAATTATGTGCTTTGATTGAAAACATGCTTCCTTGGTCTTAATTTTGATATGTTTAAACCTCTCTTATTACCATTCGATGCCTTGATATGTGCGTTAAGTGATTTTAGAGATTACAGGGCAGGAATGGCTTAGAGGATGGAAAGAAAGCATGCAAAAGTTTTACGCGTCGCAGTGACAAAAATCAGCGTGTTTAAATTTGCAACCAGCGAATTCTGGGCTGTTTCTGACCCAGTTCTCGGCCCAGAAAACACAGATTAGAGGCTATAAAGTAGAGGAATTGCATCCATTAATGAAAAAGCTCACAATTCATAATTTTATGAGTAGATGTAGTTTTAGAGAGAGATGTTCTCTCCTCTCTCTTAGGATTTAGTTTTAGGATTTAGGATTATTTCTTCTTCATCACAGGTTCAATGTTCTTTTTATTTCTTTTCCTAATTTAATTTATGAACTCTTCCATATTACATTTAATATCTTTATTAGTGCTAATTGAGGTATTTCAGAATTATGATTGCTTTCTTTTATTTATTATATAAATAATTTAGATTTTTCTCTTTTGGCTTTGGTTGAGTCATTGGAGACTCTTGAGTTATCAAACTCATTGTTAATTGTAAATTAGAATTCTTCAAGAATTAATTTGAGTTCCATTAACTCTAACTTTTCCCAAGGAAAGACTAGGACTTGAGGAATCAGAATTAATTCATCCACTTAACTTACCTTCATAGTTAGAGGTTAACAAAGTGGGAGAAAAATCCAATTTTCATTACAATTAATAAGGATAACCAGGATAGGACTTTCAGTTTTCATACCTTGCCAAGAGTTTTATTATCTATTTAATTTAATACAATTTACTTTCTTGCCATTTACTATTCTCGCTTTTTATCTTATGCATTAAAAATCTCCCAATTTACAAACTCATAACCAATAATAAGAACACCTCCCTGCAATTCCTTGAGAAGACGACCCGAGGTTTAAATACTCGGTTATCAATTTTAAAGGGGTTTGTTACTTGTGACAACCAAAACATTTGTAAGAAAGGTTGATTGCTTAGTTTAGTAACTATACTTGCAACGAGAGTTTACTATAACCTCTAAACCATCAATCTTCAGTTCTTCAAAATCATTTTTGACGAGAGAACTTTTGCGTGGTCTAGAAATTTGCGGATAAATCCTCGTTGCAAGTATAGTTTCTAAACCTTCAAAAGTCCTTTCATACAAACGTTTTGGTTGTCACAAGTAACAAACCCCTTTTTAAAATTGATAACCGAGTATTTAAACTTCGGGTCGTCTTCTCAAGGAATTGCATGGAGGTATGTTCTTATTATTGGTTATGAATTTGTAAATTGGGGTTTTGGAGTTTGGGCAATGGGCACAGGTATATTTAAATGACAAGTAAAATAAATTAACAATAATAAAATCTCTTGGCAAGGTATGAAGAACTGGAAGTCCTATCCTGTCTATCCTTATCAATTGTAATGAGAATTGGATTTTTCTCCCACTTTGTTAACCTCTAACTTTGAAGGTAAGTTAAGTGGATGAATTAATTCTGATTCCTCACGTCCTAGTCTTTCCTTGGGAAAAGTTAGAGTTAATGGAACCTGAATTAATTCTTGAAGAATTCCAATTTTCAATCAACAATGAGTTTGATAACTCAAGTGTCTCCAATGACTCAACCAAAGCCAAAAGGGAAAATTCTAAATTATTTATATAAATAAAAGAAACAAATCATAAATTTGAAAATACCTCAATTAGCACTAATAAAGATATCAAATGTAACATGGAAGAGTTCATAAATTAAATTAGGAAAATAAATAAAAAGAACATTGAACCTGGGATTGAGAGTCACTCCTAAAACTAAGAGAAATCCTAAATCCTATTCCTAAGAGAGAGGAGAGAACCTCTCTCTCTAAAAACTACATCTACTCCTAAAATTGTGAATGTGAAAGCCTTCTTTATGAATGGATGCATTCTTCCACTTTATAGCCTCTAATCTGTATTTTCTGGGCCGAGAACTGGGTCAGAAACAACCCAGAATTCGCTGGTTGCGAATTCAAACATGCTGAATTTCTGTCACTGCGACGCGTCCGCATGGAGCATGCGGTCGCGTGACCTAGCGTCAGGGCAACTATGGTTTATTATATATCAAATCGAAGCCCCGGATGTTAGCTTTCCAACGCAACTGAAACTGCATCGTTTGGACCTCTGTAGCTCAAGTTATGAGTATTTTAGTGCGAGAGGGTCAGGCTGACAGCTTTGCAGTTCCTTCAACTTCTTGTATTCCTTCCACTTTTGCATGCTTCCTTTCCATCCTCCAAGCCATTCTTGCCCTGTAATCTCTGAAATCACTTAACACACATATCAAGGCATCTAATGGTAATAAGAGAGGATTAATATTAGCAATTATAAGATCAAAGAAGCATGTTTCCAATCATAGCACAAATTCTGGGAAGGAATTGTAAAACATGCAAATAGTATGAATAAGTGGGTAAAGAGTTGATAAAAACCACTCAATTGAGCACAAGATAAACCATAAAATAGTGGTTTATCAACCTCCCCACACTTAAACATTAGCATGTCCTCATGCTAAGGTCAAGAGAAGCTATAAAGAATGAAGAGGAATGGTAGAATGTATGAAATGCAATCCTATCTATATGAATGCAATTAAATGCAGAATGTTTCTACCTACTTGGTTAAAAGTAAACAAATCTTTTAAGAACATACATGAACTGGATTTCACTAATTCAAATCATGAAAATGAAGTACAAATAGACTTGCAAGAAGAAGATAGCTCATGAAAGCCGGGAACAAAGAATCGAGCATCGAACCCTCATTGGAAGTGTATACACTCTAATCATTCAAGTGTTTTTAGGTTCGATTCTCTCAATTCTCTACTAACCTTGCTTTCTAAGGCTTGCTCTTCATCTAACAATCAACATAAATTTAATGCACAAATACACAAATCAAGAGGTCTTTTAAGGGTTGTAATGGGGTTACGGTCAAGGTAGGATTGTATTTGGTCAAGTGGACTAAAATCTGAATCCTTAATTAACTTAAACTTTTCCCACCTAACTTAAGACAATCCATGTAATCATAATACAACATCTAACTATCCATTAACCATGTTTTCCACATATTCATGCATTCTAATTTTAAGTACAGTACATATGCATTGCTTTCACCATTTACTTTGGGGCATTTTGTCCCCTTTTTGCTTAATTGCTCTTTTTTTTCTTTTTCTTATTCTCACTTTTTTTTTATATTTTCTTTTTTTTCTTTTATTTTTCTCAATGCATATGATTAAATTATTGGATGTATGAATCATGTTCTAAACATTTTTTTTTCATATTTTCAGAAAATTCTAACATACTCAATTCTCAAACCAAATGTTTTCAAATTCAATTTCTCCACACTTAAATCATAAGCACTCTCACTAGTTTAAGCTAACCAAGGATTCAAATTAAGGGCATTATTGTCTTTCGCTTAGAGTTAATGATGTGCTAAAGTAAAGAACAAAGGGGTATAATAGGCTCAACATTGGGTTGCAAGGGATAATGAAGGGTTAAGGCCATATGGGTATGTAAGCTCAGTGAAACAAAGGCCTCAATCATGTAAGTGTATGCATACATCAAACCATGGAAATATAGAATTAAGCAAGACAAAGATCACAATTTTAGAGAGAAAAATACACACTAAAAAAAATAAAATATTGGTTGGTAAAATGCAACCAATTCAAATAGGCTCAAAAATCTCACAGGTTTTGTGTGTTCGAGCTCTAAACCATGTTCTAAAATAATATCTCTTCAAACAAGTGTAACAAAAATTTTATTCAAATTAGTGAAATGCTATAAAAAGTTTCTTGAAAAAAAAAATATTTCTTCAACCAAGTGGTAAAATATGCACAAAATTAAACAAATATGCAATCAAACATGCAAATACAACAATGAACAAACAAATAAAATAAAAAATTTGGTGTTGAGTCAGGAAATAACTAACCCATGGAGATCGGTATCGACCTCCCCACGCTTAAAGATTGCACTGTCCTCGGTGCATGCTGAGATGCAGGTGGACGGGTTGCTCCAACTGACGCTTGTAGATGGAGGCGCCTTAGTTGGAGATCTCTTGGTTCCTTTCCTTGCTGGTGTCTTGTCAGTGGCCTTCTCTTTTTCCTTTCTTGGTACCCATGCCTAAAACAGAAGAAAAAAGGAAGAGTGTGAAATATAGAAAACTAAGACCGGAGGGGAGGAAATTTCAAGTGATAAGGAATGCCAAAGGAAAGATGATAGTCCATCTACATGGTAGCTACAACATGTAGGGAAGATAAAAATAAAGATTAAAAAGGGCAATTCAATATAATTAGATGCAAGAGGGTAAAAACATGCAAATAATAGGCATGAGAAGCATAGCTCAAGCATCAAGTAATAAATGTGCCAAATTAAAGAGCATGTGTAATGATGACAATTGTGAATGATAATCCCAAATACATTGGGTGTGCAAGTTAAAATAGGGATGAAAATAATGTAATCCAAATGTATATGAGAGCCATAAGTAAATGTCAATTGTCAAAGTTCTCCTCAGAATAGCCTCATGCTCAAATAAAATAAGGTACTATCCAAATAAAACTCCAACACCAACATAAAAATGCATGAAAAAGAATTGAAAAAGAAATCAAAAGGAAGGAACAAAAAAATGCATTAATTTAAAGGGATAGAAAAGTAGAGGGGGAGAAGAAGAAAAAGAAAGAAGAAAGAAGAAGAAAGAAATTAGAAAAGATAGAAAAATTAGGATTAGAGAAGAAAAGATAAGAAATGTGGTTGATCTGGATATTCTGTGCGTCGCTTGTGACGCGGACGCGTGAGTGACGCGGTCGCGCGGATAGCGCTTCTATCAAATGACGCGGACACGTCATCCACGCGGTCGCGTGGATTGATCTGTGCCATTAGCGCGAGGGCAGCCGTGCGGTCGCGTAACTTTCTGTTTGAAGCTCATATTGCCAAATTTTAGGGTGACGCGGTCGCGTGGGGGACGCGATCACGTGGTTGACCAATATTGGGATATGACGCAGACGCATGGGGCATGCGTTCGCGTGGTAAGGTCTGGGCATCTAGCGCCAGTCTAGCATCACTCCATCTCATCTTTCGGCCATGCACCCTTTTGACGTCGATTTTCAGGTCACGCGGCCGTGTGGGTGACGCGGTCACGTGGGAGGCCAATGTTCCCACCTGACGCGGACGCGTCAACGACGTGGTCGAGTGGGGTCAAATTATGCTTAAAGGCGTGCCTCTAGCCACGCTCTCGCGTGACTTTCTGTTTGTTTTCTTTTCTTCCCATTGCACTGGTGACACGGACGCGTCAGCGACGCTGCCGCGTCACGTGCGTGCTTTTTTTTTCTCTGAAAAAAATGCAGAATGCAGTGTTAATATGAATGTGATGCAAAAACTCCAGGTTCAATATAATAAAATAAAACAAAACTTTAAAACAAATAAAACTAAATAAAAATGAAAAAAAGAACGATCATACCATGGTGGGTTGTCTCCCACCTAGCACTTTTAGTTAGAGTCCTTAAGTTGGACATTTGGTGAGCCCCCTGTTATGGTGGCTTATGCTTGTATTCATCCAGGAATCCCCACCAGTGTTTGTACTTCCAGTAACCTCCGAGGTCCCAAACTAGGCATGTAAGGCCCTTAAGAAGCTTCAAACAGATTCTTAAGCTCCGGGGGTGACAAATGTCAGAGCAGATTCCAGGATCCCAAACCTTGCTTTTACACCTGTCTTCAAGTTGATTATCATGATTCCATCCGGGTGGTTTAGCTTTAGAATTCTCACTGAAGCGTCCAAACAACTTCCTAGACCCATTCAATTGAGCTCTACACCAACCTTTGCGTTTAAACTTAAAGCTTCCAACCATAATGAACCTTGCAGGACAATTCTTACCACTGACCATCTTCCTCTTACTCTTTATGCCACAAAGAGCTCTAAGTTGACCATCCGTCTTCAGTAGCCCATATTCAAGTGAAATTAGAAAGCTGAGGGATATGAATTTTACCCACTTGAATGTTGTGAAGGATGATGGCAACTTAGGGTGAGGTATTCTTAATGAATTTGCAAGCTCCACTCCCTTGCGCTCTTCTCTGACAACTTCCACCTCTTTGCAATCTTCTTCAATTTCAACCTCTTCCTCTTGGTAGCTTTCTTCCAATTCAATCTCTTCTTCATTGCTTACCGAGGGCATGGGAGGCTATGCTTCTTCTTCTTTAATCTCCATCTCTTGATCGGCCTCTTCCAAGTCCTTAATCATGATATGCCTTGGAGGTTGTACACCCTCCCCAACATCAATTTCAATCGCCTTGGAAGGAGGTTCTATAACCTGACTTTCCCATGGAGGTTCAGCATCTCCCAAGTCTTCAACCACTTCTTCCTCTGCAACTATTATGGCTTCCTCCACTTGTTTCAATACAAAGCCATGTTCCTCATTGTCCACCGAAGTTTCTAGTGTCTCCTTCATGCTTTGCTCTTCTTTTGATTCTCCACATGTAGCCATGGAAGTTTTTTGAGTGCTCAGATATTGGGAAGCTATTATATTTACTAACTCGCCTAAAGCAGCCGCAAAATCTAGCACACTCTTATTCATCCTTTCTTGCCTTTGAAGAATAACACGAAGTCTGTCATCCATTGGAGGTTGGGGTGGATATGAGGATTTATTGGTTGGGAGAGTGGGTTCATAATAGGAATGTGGTTCATCTTGATAATGATATGGAGATGGTGAATATTGAGGTGGTGGTTCATGAGAGTAGTTGTGTTGGAAAGGTGGTGGTTCTGTGTATGGTTCATTTGGCTCATAAGGTGGTTGGTATGGTGGATGTGGGTTAGGGTCATATGGAGGTGAATGGTGGAAAGGGGCTTGTGAGTATGGTGGTCCAAAGTCATGTTGAGAAAAGGGTTCATAGGCATATGGTGGTGGTTGTTGATAGTCCATTGGAGGTGGTTGTTGCCATGAGGGTTGATCAAATCCTTGTGGCTCCTCCCATCTTTGATTGTTCAACCTTGATGCCTGTTCTCATTGTAATTTCTTCTTCCTGCAACATAATTGTAACCAGACTCATAGCCAAAGGGGTGAGAGTTCAAAGTATCAAATAAAAATTAAAAATGAAAATAAAAACAATTTTAAATTAAAAGGTTATTTAAATTTTGAATTTGAAAATTAAATTTTGAAATTTGAAATTTGAAAATTTTTAAAATTTGAATTTTGAAATTTGATTTTTAAATTTTGAATTTTTTTTGAATTTAATAAGGAAAGAGAAAAACAATAAAATGACAACAAACTTAAAAATTTTTAGATCAAAACGAAGAAAACAACTAAGAACAACTTGAAGGTCAAGATGAACACGAAGAACAACTTGAAGATCAAGATGAACACCGAGAAAATATTTTTTTTTTCGAAAAATTTTTTTATAATTAAATAAAACCCAATAACCTCTTAATTTATGAAAAAATCAAAAATAAAAACAAAAATAAAAATAAATAAACAAATAAAAAGTAAATATTTACAATAACCAATAATAAGGCACACGTTTGCAATTCCCCGGCAACGGCGCCATTTTTGACGAGAGAACTTTTGCGTGGTCTAGAAATTTGCGGATAAATCCTCGTTGCAAGTATAGTTTCTAAACCTTCAAAAGTCCTTTCACACAAACGTTTTGGTTGTCACAAGTAACAAACCCCTTTTTAAAATTGATAATCGAGTATTTAAACCTCGGGTCATCTTCTCAAGGAATTGTAGGGAGGTATGTTCTTATTATTGGTTATGAGTTTGTAAATTGGGGTTTTGGAGTTTGGGCAATGGGCACATGTATATTTAAATGACAAGTAAAATAAATTAACAATAATAAAATCTCTTGGCAAGGTATGAAGAACTGGAAGTCCTATCCTGTCTATCCTTATCAATTGTAATGAGAATTGGATTTTTCTCCCACTTTGTTAACCTCTAACTATGAAGGTAAGTTAAGTGGATGAATTAATTCTGATTTCTCAAGTCCTAGTCTTTCCTTGGGAAAAGTTAGAGTTATTGGAACCTGAATTAATTCTTGAAGAATTCCAATTTTCAATCAACAATAAGTTTGATAACTCAAGTGTCTCCAATGACTCAACCAAAGCCAAAAGGGAAAATTCTAAATTATTTATATAAATAAAAGAAACAAATCATAAATCTGAAAATACCTCAATTAGCACTAATAAAGATATCAAATTTAACATGGAAGAGTTCATAAATTAAATTAGGAAAATAAATAAAAAGAACATTGAACCTGGGATTGAGAGTCACTCCTAAAACTAAGAGAAATCCTAAATCCTAATCCTAAGAGAGAGGAGAGAAACTCTCTCTCTAAAAACTACATCTACTCCTAAAATTGTGAATGTGAAAACCTCCTTTATGAATAGATGCATTCCTCCACTTTATAGCCTCTAATCTATATTTTCTGGGCCGAGAACTGGGTCAGAAACAACCCAAAATTCGCTGGTTGCGAATTCAAACATGCTGAATTTTCGTCACTGCGACGCGTCCGCATAGAGCACGCAGTCGCGTCGCCTAGCGTCAGGGCAACTATGGTATATTATATATCAAATCGAAGCCCCGGACGTTAGATTTCCAACGCAACTGAAGCTGCATCGTTTGGACTTTTGTAGCTCACGTTATGGCCGTTTTAGTGCGAGAGGGTCAGGCTGACAGCTTTGCAGTTCCTTCAACTTCTTGTATTCCTTCCACTTTTGCATGCTTTCTTTCCATCCTCCAAGCCATTCTTGCCCTGTAATCTCTGAAATCACTTAACACACATATCAAGGCATCTAATGGTAATAAGAGAGGATTAATATTAGCAATTATAAGATCAAAGAAGCATGTTTCTAATCATAGCACAAATTTTGGGAAGGAATTGTAAAACATGCAAATAGTATGAATAAGTGGGTAAAGAGTTGATAAAAACCACTCAATTAAGCACAAGATAAACCATAAAATAGTGGTTTATCAATCACTCACACTAACGACATTTCTGACAAGAATACTTCTTGCAATTATCTCTTTCTTGCTTGTGCCTTGTTGGTTGTATGACAGGTAGAAGAAGCGGGGCTTCAACTTCCTTTGATTCTGAACCTGAGAGAACCTTCCTTAGACTAAAGAGGGAAGCAAGAGGAAAGAGAGTCGTTAGTGCTGAGAAAGAGGAGGAGTATTTTGAACCAGACATGGATCAGAATATGAAGAACCATCATGAAGAAGATGCTCACAAACATGGTAGAGAAGGTCCAGTGCATCATGCAGGACAAGAGAGAAGGGTTCTAGGATCTTACATAAACCCAAATCTAGGAAACTGTGGAAGTAGCATCCAAAAGCCAACCATATGTGCCAATAACTTTGAACCAAAGCCACAGCTCATCACCTTCATTCAGAAGAACTGTTCATTCAGAGGAAGTGTCCAAGAAGACCCCAATCAACATCTCACCACATTCTTGAGGATATGTGATACCATGAAGTCTAATGGTGTTTATCCTGACACCTACAGACTGCTTCTGTTTCCCTTCTCACTCAAGGACAAAGCATCTAAATGGCTGGAATCCTTCCCGAAGGAGAGTTTAACAACCTGGGAAGATGTGGTGAATAAATTCCTGGCGAGATTCTATCCTCCTCAAAGGATCAATAGGTTGAGAGCTGAGGTACAAACCTTCAGGCAACAAGATGGTGAAACTCTCTATGAAGCATGGGAGAGGTTTAAGGACTTGACAAGAAGGTGCCCGCCAGATATGTTCAATGAATGGGTGCAGTTACACATTTTCTATGAAGGTCTTTCTTATGAATCAAAGAAGGCAGTAGACCACTCATCCGGGGGATCTCTGAACAAGAAGAAGACCATTGAAGAAGCCATAGATGTCATTGAGACTGTAGCTGAGAATGACTACTTCTATGCTTCTGAAAGAGACAACACTAGAGGAGTGATAGAGCTAAATAACGTGGATGCACTGCTGGCCCAAAACAAGATGATCACCAAGCAGTTGGCTGACCTTACCAAGAAGATGGTGAGGAATCAAGTAGCAACAATCACTGCCTCATCACCAGCTCAAGAAGGAGTGAATACAGAGGCAGAGGGTGATTAGGAACAAGCCAACTACATTGGAAATTTATCTAGGCAAAACCATGATCCATACTCCAAAACTTACAATCCTGGTTGGAGGAACCACCCAAACTTTGGGTGGGAAAATCAACAAGATCAAGGACAAGATCAGGGACGCCACAACCCCAACAACAATGCAGCTTATCAACATTCTACACAGAGATCATATCAGCACCCACCTAACAACACATCTCAACATCCATACCAAAGCCAAAATGGCCCTTCTCATCCCTCCAATCTCAACTCACCATCATCCGAAGATAGACTCTCAAGGATTGAGACCCTACTTGAAGGCATATGTAAGGAACTCCAAGAGAACAAGGTGTTCAAGGAGGAGGTGCGAGCTAATATCAAAAACCAGGGAGACACCATTAAGAGGCTAGAATTTTAAGTGGGATACCTCTCTGAGAAGATTCCCAAACCTACTGACAGCTTCCCAAGTGACACAGAGAAAAACCCGAGAGGTGAAGCAAAGAAAGTAAGATGGGAAGACTGCAAGATGGTCACTATAAGTGATAAGGGGACTGAGGAAGAGCTGAACAAACCCTTCGAACACTCTGGAGATACTTCAGCAGAGAAGCAGGAAGAGGGTCACCAAGAAATCAAAATTTCACAGAAGGAGATGCTGAAACTTTATGCACCTTTTCCCCAAAGACTCAAGGGTGGTGTGGAAAAGAGAATATACTCAAAGTTCCTTGATATGTTTGCATCTCTCCATGTAAACATACCATTCATCAAGGCTCTCCAACAAATGCCCTCGTACATTAAGTATATGAAAGAGCTGCTGACCAGGAAAAGCTCACTCAAAGGAGGACAAACAATACTAATGAATAAGGAGTGCAGTGCTCTCATTCAACCAGAGTTGCCTACAAAAAGGAAGGACCCAGGGAGTTTTCACATCCCCTGTGCCATGGGAGAAACAATGTTTGACAAAAGACTCTGTGACCTGGGAGCAAGCATCAACTTAATGCCTTTATCCCTTATGAAGAAGCTGCAGATCAATGAGCTAATGCCCACAGACGTAGTCATCAGGTTGGCTGACAAAACTCAAAAACAAGCAGTAGGAGTGGTTGAAAACGTGTTGGTAAAAGTTGGGAACTACTTCCTTCCCATAGACTTTGTCATATTAGAAATGGAAGAGAGTCACCTTCACCCAATCATATTGGGAAGACCATTCCTAGCTACAGCCCGAGCGCTTATAGATGTGGAGCGAGGAGAGCTAATACTGAGGATACATGATGAATAACTTATTTTCAATGTCTTCAAACCCTCACAAGAAGCAGATCAAGAAAACAAGGAACCAAGGGAAGATCACAACAAAACATTGGTGGAAGAAACAAGCACTGAAGCACAAACTGTACACCTGGGAATTCCTTTGGTTGCTGAGCAAAACAGTCAGGAGGTGTCACAGCTAAAAGAAAACCGAGAGGAGCCTAAACCACCAGAGCCATATGAGACCAGCATCAAAATTTCATTGGAAGAAGAGGCCACAAAGAGCAGGGCAACAGTAAAAAAAACAAAGAAGAAGGCACCAAGGAAGTGGAGGAACAAGAAGATCCCTACAGAGGATTTCTCTCTAGGGGATAAAGTGATCTCAGCTTATTTTCCAATTATCCCATCTCATCTCCCCACCATCCCATCTCAGCTACCTAAAGTTTTCACCATCAACAAAATCCTCTCCTTAGAGCATGTGGAGATTCTTGATGAAGCCAATGGAGATAGGTTTATTGCGAGGGGGGAAGATCTGAAGCATTACCAACCACCCTGACAAAGTCAGAACATCAAGCTAGTGACGCTAAAGAAGCGCTTCATGGGAGGCAACCCATGTTTTATATGCTTTTAAAGTAGTTAATAATGCAAGGCTCATGAATTCCAAATCAACTTTGACACATACTTGAATGAATCTTTTTATGCAGCACATAGTGAAGAACAAGTTTGGTGTTCAAGAAACACTAAGAGGACATAAAAATCATGTCACTCTTAGCACCTTGAACAAATCGTTTTACACCACAGTGCCACAAACTAAGTTTGGTGTCACCAATGTTGCATACATGGACAGTTAATTAGTCAGTTGGTTTGTATTCATGAATAAGCACTTACCATTTAGAAACAAAAATTTTAAAAAGTAGTTATTCTTTCCTTTTAAATTTTGCCGCCACTATCCACAAATTTATTAATCACATTTCTTTTATTGTGTAGGAGAATTGATGGGACAATTGAAGGAGGAGGTTTCGGCCATTTCAAAAGGAGGGGACTATACCCATGTCTCAAAGGGGAATACATTGGAAAATATTGCCATGCAACATTGGAAGAAGAACATGCTTGGAAACTGAACCAACCCCATCATAAAAGTGATGATCCTTGTGCCCATCTCATGCTAAACCCCATCCGTTCATCATAGGCCTACACATTCAATCCACACCTTTCATTTACTCACCACTTCTCTATATAAGAGGTCCTTATTCCATACTCCTTTCACATTCCAATTTTCATCCTTTACACTTCCCACTTTCGGCACCCAACTCCTCTTACCCCATCAAAAGCACCCTCACCCACTCCTTTAACTACAACCTATCCAAACCCAATCGAATTCCATCAGTAACTCATACTCCTCACCACCTTTACATACCAACTCTTATTCATGGCATCGTCAAGCTCTAAAAGAAGAAAGGGGAAGGAGCCTATGGAGCAACGCCCTTTCGATGAGAAGAAATTTAGAACCTTTCACCATGCATTGCAATTCGGGTGGATGGTTGATAAGGAGATCATATATAAGCTAGGCTTTCAAGTCAAAAAAACTGAGTGCCCCGAAATCACAGAGAAGGTAGAAAAGAGAAGATGGGAGCTCCTTACTGATCCAGTCGTAAAAGTGAATGCAACTCTTGTGAGAGAGTTTTATGCAAATGCAGTCAGGTATGATAAGGCAGATGACTCCTATATAAGCTTCGTGAGAGGGGTAACCGTGGACTTCAGCCCCATAAGCATTATGAGGGCATTAAAGCTACGAACCATACCATTTGCAGAAGAAAGCTATCACTCCAGAATAGATAGCAGCCCCAATCTTGACCAGATTGTGCAAGATATTTGTGTGCAAGGAGCTGATTGGGTACGAGATCCTCAAGGGAAACCCAAGTTCATCAAGAGAGGGGACCTCACTCCCGAAGCAAAAGGGTGGTTTGAAATTGTAAGGAGATCCATCCTTCCTGCCGGGAATAACTCAGAGGTGAATCTTAAGAGAGAAACAATGGTGCAATGTATACTTAAAGGAGGAGAGATCAAGGTTCATGAACTCATAGCCTAAGGTATTAGAAAGATAGCTGAGAAAAGTGACTCTGGAGGAAGGTTAGGCTACCCCAGCACTATTTTCTGTCTGTATGACAGGGCTGGGGTGGTGTTCGAGGATGAGAACCCCGAGTGGATAAAAGTAGGCATCCCAATTGCTGTTCGTCGGATGCATGCTGTTGCATCTCCCCTACCAAGAAAGAGGCCAGTCCAGCAAGTGGTAGAAGGACAAAACCTAGAGGAGCAAGCCCCTCTGGACATGCACCAACTACAGGAAGCCATTGATGGCTTATCTAGACAATACTTGGAAAATCAAGGGGCACAGAAAAAGCTTCAACTACAGTTGATGGATCGTCAAGAAGAATCACTCTCTAGATGGACGAATCAACAAGGGAAGTGGCAAAAGCAAATAATGGAATAGAAACTGGAACAAGGGAAACAATGGGGTGAATCCTTCTACAGGATAGAGCAAAGGCAGGATCAACAACAAGAAGCCATCCAAAAGCTAATCAACATCCAAGAACATCAAGGTGCACATATACATGAAATGCATCGGAAATAATTGGAACAGGCAGAACTCTTTGACGAATACAGAGTGTTCGCAGAGGGAGTTTACATGAACGAGACTGGACATCATGTGAACACTCAAGCCGGGCTCGGATACTTAGTTGGACAACTGCCTATATTGCATCCGGGAATCACAAGATATGAAGAGGTGAAAGATGACTTAGCGCGAGAAGAAAGAGAGAGGGTAGAAAAGAGTCATGAATCAGTAAGGAAGGCACTTGAGGAGTGGAAAAAAGCCAGACTGGCGCGAATACAAGGAAACACAAGTGGACACAAAGAGGACAAACAAGAGGGAGAGCATGGACACCCCCGTGAGTAAAAGGTGGTGGAGTTCCCTCTTTGTCCCATCTTTTTCAAGTTTTAAATAAGAAAAATCATGTATGAAATAGAACATGTTTCCATGGTAGTTTAGGATCTTAAATTCTGCCTTTAAGTTTTTATTGCTTAGGTCTATGCTTGCTAGTCTAATGTCACTACTGCATTCTCACCTTGCTTACTTGTATGCTTGTCCTTTAAGTCAAATAAAAAGAGATGTTATGAAAGACCAGAGTGATGTTCAAATTGTGGGGTAAGTTCTTAAGCTTGTGGTGTAGTAATCACTTAGCTAAGTTGGTTTACCAACAAGGTAGGAAGGTAACTATCTGTCCTGAATCATATGCTTGAAACACACCCTATGAGACTAGCTAAATAACAAGATCATAATAAGAAAAGGGGAAAGAAAAATGAAAGTTGAGAAATAAAGAAAAAGAGTAAGAAATAAGGCTAGGCACCAAGGGTTGAATCTTAAGGCATGTGTCTGTGGTGCTCCTGTGCAAAGGATATACTTGGATGAATAAGCTCTCAGGGGTGCCTTATCACTTGGTAACTTGGGTTAACTAACCCAGGATTATCAGCTGAAAGTCCACTATCAAGATTAACCCTTGCTACAGAGCACTTAGTAACCCAAAGAGGTGCTGGATACCAAGGTCTCAAGAATAAAAATAACAAACCATATGCCTGTGGTGTGAATGTATGGGGGAAAGAGACTTGAGGGAGTAAGTCCTTAGGGGTGTCTTAACACCTAGCACCTTGAACCAACTGGTTCGGGAGTGCTGGCTGAAAGATTATATTAAAGAGTTGCCCCCTTACAGAGCAAACAGTCTAAAGAACACAATCAAACCCTGAAAAGACAAAGGGATCAATGAAATAAAAGTCTCATAGGGTGCAATCAAGTGAGTATTCCAAGGCATGGTAAAGGTCTGAAAGCCAATGAAGGAATGAACCTAAGTTGCTATGCATGAAACCCCATAAAACCAAGGACATGACTTCCACAATAATGACTCATTTCTCTTGTCATTTCATTCATCATTCTCATGTTCCAGTACTTGCTTAGGGACAAGCAAGCTTTAAGTTTGGTGTTATGATGCTAGGGTATTTTGGCTAGTTTCACTTACCTTTTCTTTACTGTTTTAGGGTAGTTTCATGCATTTTCTTAGTTAATAAGCAAGTTTTGGGTATATAATCACTTACATCTTGATTCAAGCAAACATTGTGAATTTCATGTGATTTTATGAGAATTATGCATGAATTGAATGACAAATTGGATAATGCATATCTCATAACTTGGATTAGAGCTTTGATGCACTTTATTTGCGTGATTTCAGGACAAAGGAAGCAAGGAAGAGCCACATTAGCAGCCACGTTAATCTAATTAACGTGACCACTAACGTGGAATGGGAAGAAACTTGCAATGTTAATGAGAAAAGTGATTGCCAATAACGCCTTCGAAACCATCATGACCCACGTTAATTGCCACGTTAACTACATCAACGTGGTAGTTAACGTGGAGAGAAAGGGAGCTCCAGCGTTAGTGGTAAAAGTGAATACCACTAACGCTCCAAATTAGCAATTAGCCACGTTAAGAGTCACGTTAACTCAGTTAACGTGAACTCTAACATGGAAAGGAAGACAAAGCCAACGTTAGTGACACACACCTTTGTCACTAACGTTGGACTAAGCCCAATTGGCCACGTTAAGAGTCACGTTAACTACATTAACGTGAACTCTAACGTGGGAGGAGCAAGGAATCGCCAACGTTAGTGACACTCACCTTTGTCACTAACGTTGGACCAAGCCACTACGAGCCACGTTAGTTGCCACGTTAATTGTATTAACGTGGAAGCTAACATGGAGGAAAAAAATGATGAGCCAACGTTAGTGACACTCACCTTTGTCACTAACGTTGGAGATGGCAATCACCACCACGTTAGTGGCCACATTAAGTCAATTAACGTGAGGCACTAAGGTGAGAAAGGGCGTTTGGAACGTTAGTAACAAAGGTAAGTGTCACTAACGCTCTCGAGGCTAAGGCATGCCCACGTTAAGAGCCACGTTAGTTATACTAACGTGGACTCTAACGTGAGAAAAGGGGGCTAAGAGCAACGTTATTGGCAAAGGTGAACGCCAATAACGCCTGCGATGGCCTAAGAGGCAACATTAGTGGTCACGTTAGTGCCACTAACGTTGAAGTTAACGTGAACCATCTTGGGCTAGGAACGTTAGTGAAAAAAGTGATTGTCACTAACATTCTCGAACCCACATTTTCACTTAACGTTAACGCCACTAACGTCCTAGCTAAAGTCCATGCCTACTTCACACTTTCTCTGCAAGTAAAGCTGAGCCCACTGAAGATTCCAAACTGCTTCAACTCAAGATCCAAAGGCCCATATCCAAAGACTTGAAGAGCCAACTAGAAGATCAGAACAGTAGTATATATAGGAGTAGTTTTGAACTAGAGAGGGGAGCTTGGGAGGCTTTTTGGCATTGAGAACTACTCTCTGTATAATTTTACTTTCTCTGCAACTTCTAGTTTTTACTTTCAGAATGTATTTTCCATCTTTGTTTTCCATTCCCAGAGCTATGAACAACTAAACCCCTTTCATTGGGTTAGGGAGCTCTGTTGTAATTTGACGGATCAATAATAGTTTTCATTATTCTTCTTCTTTCTTTTCTCTTGATTTTACTAGAAAGCTTTCAATCTTCATCCAATTGGGTAGTTATCTTGGAAAAGAAGCTATTCATACTTGGATCTCTTCGGAACCTTGGAAGAGGAATGAAGAGATCATGCTAGAAATGCTTTCTCATGTTGGACCAAATTGGGGTTTGGACGGATATGGTGATATATAATTCTCCCAATACTTTGATTTGGAAATACATGTGGTATAATCAGTGACCATACTTCATCTCTTCTCATGAGAAATTAGACCAAGGAATTGGCTATTGATCAAGATTTGAGAGATTGAATTACCAAGGAATTGGAATTCAATCACTTAAGATTGCCAAGGAGATCAATGAATGCATTGATTGAGGAAAAGATGAAAATGAACTTGATCTAGAGAATGCAACATCTCCTGAGCCCAATGAATTCCCCATTTTTGATCTTACCCATTCTTTTTACTTTCTGCCATTTACTTTTATGTTCGTCTTC
The DNA here is from genome assembly GCF_000816755.2 of Arachis ipaensis. NCBI lineage: Eukaryota > Viridiplantae > Streptophyta > Magnoliopsida > Fabales > Fabaceae > Arachis > Arachis ipaensis. The sequence goes on along the minus strand of NC_029791.2, from coordinate 64,494,520 downwards.
CCCATTTTCCATTTAAGATTCTGAAATTTATTTTCTGTCATTTATATTCAGTTCTTTATTTCCAGCATTTACAATTTCTGCTATTTACTTTCCCGCCATTTAATTTTCTGCAACTCTCAAATCAACTTCTGCTTAGCTCAACTAGAACATTCCTCCAATTAAAGTTGCTTGACCAATCAATCCCTGTGGGATTCGACCTCACTCAATTGTGAGTTTTTACTTGACGATAATTCGGTATACTTGCCGATGGAAAATTTGTTGAGAGACAAGTTTCCGTGCATCAGTGGCGAGCTTGGACGACGACGGTAGCACGGACAGCAGAGGTGGCGCGATGAGGCTGGCTCCATGGTGCTGCAACTCAGGGACGGTGACTTGCGAGGATGGCATCGACGGGGCTCCTTGTGGTGGTCGTGATCCTCCTCCCCTTGGCGGCGTCAAACGGCAACGACAAATCCCAGTGCCACCGGCGTAAATCCCTTTCTCTTCCTCTCTTTCCTCGAGCTCCCTTTCCCATTGTTGTTGCATATTACTCTGAGAAAGGGGAAAGGTGTGTGTCACTATTGTTGGGTTGTGGGAGAAACTGTGTGTTGCTGCGCAGGGAAGATAGTAAGGAAAGGGGGTGGGCTGCGCAGTGTGAAGGGAAGCTGGAAGGGAAAAGGGTTTAGCAAAAATTAGGGTTAGGGGCAATTTGGTAATTTTAACAAAATTAGGGTAATAGGGTTACTTTTGTAATTTCAAATAAAAGTAGGGATAATATAGTAATTAGAAGTAAATTTTAATCCAACAATAATAATGTATAAAAATACTATTTGTTCGTCAATTTTACAAATTACTTTCAATAAAATGTTCAAATCTAAAAATTAGAAATAATATAATTAATTTCTCTATTTTCCAAAATAGTAGTATTAATATTTTTAGAATATAAATTATTTAATCCAAATCATACAAAATTCTTATTATTTCATAACTATCAACTTTATAATTTAAATATAGAAAATAATCTAATAATTGTAAAATTGGATAATAATCATAACTTATTTCAAATTCAATTAATCAAAACTTGCTTTAATTATCTTTAGTAAAATAATTTCTGAAATTAAGACTATAAATAACTATATGATTTGAGACTTGATCATAATAAGACTTTTCAAAAATTCTAGGTCTTACATCCTACCCACCTTACAAAAATTTTCGTCCTCAAAAATTGATACAAAATGAAAGAAATTTCATAACAGTTAATGAATGGATTTTTGACGGTTTAGAGTTTCACAAATGAAACCTCGTTGCAAGTATAGTTTCTAAAACAACAAACAATCCTCTCATACAAAAATTTGGTTGTCACAAGTAACAAACCCCAATAAAAATAATAACTGAAGTATTCAAACCTCGGGTCGTCTCTCAAAGAATTGCAGGGAAGTATGCTACTATTGGTTATGAGATAGTATTTTTTTGGGTTTTTGAAAGGTTGAACAAGGAATGTAAATGACAAAAAAATAAACTAATAATTAAGAAAAGTCTTAATAAGTATTGAGAATTGGAATTTCTATCCTCATTATCATCATCAATTATGATAGTAATTGTCCATTGCTCCCACTTAGTCAACCTCTAACTATGAAGGAAAGTCAAGTGGATAAATCAATTTGATTCCTCAAGTCCTAGTCAACTCTCAAGGAAAGACTAGAGTTAGTGGAATTCAAATCAACCAGCAAGTCTCAAATACCGATCAATAAAAAACATTTGATAATTCAAGAGTCTCCAATTAATCAATCCAAGTTAAGAATAGGAAAATCTAACTTAAAATCCTCCCAAGCATTTTATTAAACACTTGGAAGGCACAACATAAAAACATAGAAAAGCAATAAGAGATAATAAAATCCAAACAACCAATTGAAAGCATCAATAATATAAAATAAAGAAAGCAGTCATAAATATGAAATACCTCAAATTGCATTAAATAGAAAATCAAATCTAACATGAGAATTCATAAACTAAAGTGGATAAATAAATAAATCACCAAGAGAAGAGAAACTAAAGTGCTAGAATAAATAAGAGTAGAAGAAAAACTAAATTAAGGCAAAGTAAAAATCTGAAATTGAGAAAAACTAAATCTAAAAATCCTAAAACCTAGAGAGAGGAGAGAGCCTCTCTCTCCCCAAACTACATCTAGACCTAAATTATGAATAATGAAAGTTGTGTTTTTTTAATGATTCCTTCACTCTGCAGTCTCTAATCAGTGTTTTCAAGCTTGAAACTGGGCAAAAAGGAGCCCAGAAATTGCCCCCAGCGTCTTCTGCAATTTCTGCACATGGCGCATGTCACGCGTACGCGTACATCATGCGTACGCATCGCTGAACTTTCGCAAGGTTACGCGTACACGTCATCCACGCGTACGCGTCATCCACGCGTACGCGTCACCTAACTGCATGGCAACTATGGCTTGCATATCATTTTGAAGCTCCAAATGTCATCTTTCCAACGCAGCTGAAATCGCCTCATTCGGGCCTCTGTAGCTCAAGTTATGATCGATTTAGAATGAAGAGGTCGGGCTTGACAGCATAGCAATTCCGTCAATTTCTTGTATTCCTTCCACTTTTGCATGCTTCCTTTCCATCCTCTAAGCCATTCCTGCCCTATAAACCTTGAGAACACTTAACAAACATATGATGACATCGAATGGTAATAAGAGAGGATTAAAATAAGCAAATTTAAGGCCAAAGAAGCATGTTTTCAATCATAGCACAAAATTAGGAAGGAAAATGTAAAACATGCAAATTCTATGAATAAGTGTGAGAATAATGGATAACATCCACTCAATTATGCATAAAATAAACCCAAAAAATGGGGTTTATCAACAGATCACTCTTGAACACATTTAAGGAAGAAGCAAAAATATATCAACATATAAACATATATACGGTTTTCAAATACTTAGATTGTCGTATGCAGAAGGATACAAAGGTAGGAGTATGATTGCAAAGCAAATGTTACAAGATAGGCTCCATGCAAAAGATGACATGGTTCAAACATGTGATAGTAAAGCAAGGCATCGAAGGCTATAAAACAGGATGGGGTTAAAACGACGTGCTTATCATCTACGCACTAATCTCGTACCAACGTCAAAGCTTCAACTTTCCAACTCCATCAATCACTTTACAACTCCATAACCGGTCACCAGTCTAACACCCGCAGACTCTTTCACAAGGAACAAAACACCCACAACTCGTAGCATTGTACACCTACCACTTCAACTTTCATATACACATATCACTTCTTAAAGAACTAACGCATCGCATTGCTATGTCTACAGGTCACACGTGACATACATCAAAATAATTCTCGAGTCTACTCAGAAGGATACAAGATTTTAGAAAGGAGAGACAAGTATCAGAGATAATACTCCTAGACTTGAAAGAATGTATGCAATCTCAGGTAATCAAAGATGCTCAAGCAATGAAATTTGCTAGAAATAAATCAATTGACAACTTCAAAGATAACCCTTGGATTAAAGAAATTCAATAGGACCAATAAGAAGAAATCAGTGCATTAGTTTGAAACAAATTCAAGCTGAGTCGAAGAAGTATGAGGTTTACAGAAGAGAATATCTCAACCCCAAGACAAAGCTCACAGAACTCAAGAGCACGATTAAAAATACTTCCAAATACATTGTTCATAAAAAAATCGAAAACTTGCGGAAAAAAAAATCACTTTGCAGTCTAAAAGAAAAGTTAAGCAACAACCATTCTTCAAGAGAGTAACAAAAGCATAAACGTGACTTTGCTTTAATACGATTTCATGTTGAAGTAGATTATGTAGAATTTTAAAAACAAAATGTACACAGGTTTGGCTAAGAGCTAAAATATTTCCCCAAATATTTTAGAAAGATAGTTAGGTGCACAACCTAACCAAAAGTAATCATAAAACTCGGAAGAAAAATCAAATGCTTGTTCAAAAATTCCCAAAGTCCATATTCAAACAAGCGTGTACAAAAAATTTAGCAAGGAAGAAAGAGAAAGTTAAACTCTATTTAGAAAAGAGAATCCAAGGTAAAAAGTTGCTTATAAGTTGGTAAGGGAATTAAGTAGCGCGTTACAAACGGACAGGTTTCTACTGAATAAGGAAGCTTTCAAAACTTCATTTAAAATAGCGCATGCCAACTTTAAAACAACTTGTCAAAATTGAACAATCAAGCAACAGAAAATAAATTCTGTTTAGAATTTCTTCAAAGAGAATTCAAAACTTTTTTAAACAAAGTTTGAAACAAGACCCTAAAAGTATACTTGAAATCACCATCTCAGAAGGACATTCAAGAAGATTAGGATGTACTAAAAAAAAGGAGTCAAGCCATACAAGAAAGGATCTTAAATCCAGGTAGTTCAAACAAGATCCACTAGGCATGAGACATCAAACAAGCTTTCAATTGATCCAAAAAATACAAAAGTCACAAGAAAAGGCAACTCAATTATTAGTAATTTCTCAAGGATAAATCTTTGACTAAGAACTCTGGTAGAGACCATGAGAGGATAAGCAATGCACTAATTTGAAATGAATCGAACTGACTCACATAAGAATGAGATTTGCAAGAGAAGGAAAGCTGAGATTAATTGTAGTGCCCACAAAAGGTAGAAGTATAATTAAAACAGAATCAAGTATGACATCCATGGAGATGAAAAGCTTAAGAGAGAATGAGTCCGTTCATAAAAAGGAAGCTATGAGTCCAACACTTTTAAAAGAACAATAATGGCATAAATAATGTAGTATGCTAGACCAAACTCAAATAAAAAATGAATTAAGTGAAGTTTATCAAACGAAACTCAACCAGAATAAAAGCGAAAAATCCCTTCTTTTCGGAATTTTGAAAAATACCCATACATAACCAAGTAAAGACGTGCACTGGAACTATAGTAGAATTACTAGAAAGTCAATTTGTATTTAAAGTAAATGCAGTTCCGTAAACCAATAAAAGTACAGGTGAGGTATTAGAATTAAATAGTTGTTAAACTGTATAAGTAATCTTCAAAGTTTCATATATGGACAAGTATATATCTAATCAACAGCAAATTTTATAAAAATCTCAAAATTGGATGTAATCTCTGTCAAATAAGAGAAAAACTGAATCAACAATTTCTCTAAGAATGGACTCAGAATCCGGAGTTAAAAGGCACATCGCATTAAGACAATTTCAAAGCTATATCAAAGAATACGTGAATCGAGAAGAACTCAAACAGAGAAAGATAGATGCAACAAGGACTACAAACAAGCATATGCAATTAAGATCAAACAAGAATGCATATGAATAGAGGAATAGAGTTGAAAAATCAAACTACTTTTCAAAAGGATTAGCAAACAAGAACATCAAATTAGGATATGAAAGAACAGGTCGACTCGAACAGAATTCAAGACACACAACTGAGTAGCCTCGAGAAATAGTTTCCAATGTTCCCAAAACCCGCGATTCGCTTTACTCAAAACTTGTATATCATCTATGATAACCCATCAGTGCTTTCATATACATAATTCACTAGTATTAAGCCGGTCAAACTTAATATCAGGAATTATGCAATGTGATAAATCCCGATTTTGTGGTTTATCTTGTACTTAATTTGGGGGATTTTATCACCTTTTCTCACATTTATCCAATGAAATAGCATGGTTTTGCAATTCTCCCTTGATTTGTGCTTAAATGTGAAAACATGCTTTTCAGGCCTTAAAATAGCTAAATTTAATCCACCTTAGTTCCATTCGATGCCTTGATATGTTTGTTGAGTGATTTCAGGTTCATAAGGCAAGTATTGGATGGAAGAAGTGAGGAGAAACGCATGCAAAGGGGGAGCAACTGTTTGAAGTTTTAGCATCATGTAGTTTAGTTTCTAGAGAGAGAAGCTCCCTCTTCTCTCTAGAATTAGGATTAGAATTTCTTAGATCTAGGTTTAATTCATGCTTTGATTTACTTTTCCTTTACAATTTCTTGTTCATCTACTCTTCCTCTCTCTAATTTTGTATTTCATTCTTGTAATTGCTTACTTTGTTGTTGATGCACTCTTTCTTCTTCTATTTTCCTTTAATGCAATTTATGGTTCATGTTCTTTTATTATTGATTTGCTTTATTGTTGTTTAATTCCTTGCAATTGAGTAGTGTAGATTTACTTTCCTTGCAATTTACTATGTTTTTCTTTTATGCCTTCCAAGTATTTGATAAAATGCTTGGTTGGATTTTAGTGTTCTTGGCTTTGGTAGAGTAATTAGTGACGCTTGAGTTATCTAATTCTCGTGTTGATTGATAATTAGACGTTGCTAATTAATTTGGATATTACTAAAGCTAGTCTTTCCCTTGGGAGTTAGCTAGGACTTGTGGAATCAAATTAATTCATCCACTTGACTTTCCTCCATGGTTAGAGGTTAACTAAGTGGTAGCAATGGATAATTGTGGTCACAACTGAGAAGGATAACTAGGATAGGACTTCTAATTCTCATTCCTTGTCAAGAGAATTTACATTCCTTGCAATTTACTATGCTTTCCTTTTATGCCTTCCAAGTGTTTGACAAAATGCTTGGTTGGGCTTTAGAGTAGATTTTGAGCATTCTTGGCTTGGAAAGAGTAATTAGGCAATCTTGAGTCATGAATACCCAACTTATGTTGGTGATCTAGAGTTGTTAGCTAATATTGTTTCCATTGACTCTAACCTTTTGCTAATTCTATTAGTGAGTTGATTAGTACATTTGGATTGAGATTAGCTAGTCTTATTAGACTTTCTCCGAGTATGAAGATAACATGATACCTTCCTCCATCTTTGGGGATAATGCAATGAGATAAATTCTTGTTTATTATTGTGATATGATTGATTAATCTTGTTTGACTTTCTCCCTATGTGTTGGAGTTGACTAAATAAGATGAATTAATCATTGTATGACTAGGATAGAAAGCCTATGATCTCAACCCTTGCCATGAATGTCTCTCTTCTTTAATTGCTTGCTTGATTTACTCTTCTTGTCATTTAAATTCTTGTCCATTTACTTCCTTGCCCCTTTATCAATCATACCCCCTTGTTCCTTCATAGCCAATAATCATTCACTTCATTGCAATTCCTCGTGAGACGACCCGGAGTCCAAATACTCCGGTTAATTCTTATTTGGGGTTTATACATGTGACAACCTAAATTTTTGTATGTGAGGACTCTTTGTTGGTGTAGAACTATACTTGCAACGAGAATTCATTCAATTGAGAAAATTCTATATCAACAAAAGTCTACACATCACAATAAGACCATTATTGGTTAATCATCTGTCGGTTCTCACTAGCGTCGGAATAAGACCATTATCCTTTTGCACACTGTCACTGTGCCCAACATTCACGAGTTTGAAGCTCGTCACAGTCATCCCTTTCAGATCCTACTCGGAATACCATAGATAAGGTTTAGGCTTTCCGGATCCCAGGAATGCTGCCATTGATTCTAGCCTATACCACGAAGGTTCTAACCTCCGGACTCGGTCCGTGGATTAGAAACCCAAGAGATACGCACTCAAGCTGTCGCCCAATGACTATGTTGAGCTCAGATAGAATGGAGTGGTTGTCAGGCACGCGTTCATAGGGTTGAGGATAATGATAAGTGTCACGGATCATCATATTCTCCATATTGAAGTACGATTGAGTATCTTAGAATAGAATCAAGTGTAATTGAATAGAAAACAGTAGTAATTGCATTAATCCATTGAAACACAGCAGAGCTCCTCACCCCCACCTATGGGGTTTAGAGACTCATGCCATCAGAGGTACAATATGAAATGTAAGAATGTCATAAGTTCCCAACTGAATTTCTAAAAGTAGTTTTTATACTAGACTAGTAACCTAGGGTTACAGAAAATGAGTAACTAAGTGCATATAGTGCAGAAATCCACTTTTGGGACCCACTTGGTGTGTGATTAGGCTGAGCATTGAAGCTTTTTTGTGCTTAGGCTGTTCCTGGAGTTAAACGCCAGCTTTGGTGCCAGCTTGGGAGTTTTACTCCAATTCTGGTGCCAGTTTGGGCGTTTTATGCCAGAATTTTTAGGCTGACTTTGAACGCCAGTTTGGGCCATCAAATCTCAGGCAAAGTATGGACTATTATATATTGCTGGAAATCCCAAGATGTCTAGTTTTCAACGCAATTGAGAGCGCACCAATTGGGCTTCTGTAGCTCCAAAAAATTTAGTTCGAGTGCAGGGAGGTCAGAATCCAACAGCATCTGCAGTCCTTTTTCAGCCTCTGAATCAGATTTTTGCTCAGGTCCCTCAATTTCAGCCAGAAAATACCTGAAATTACAAAAAAACACACAAACTCATAGTAAAGTCTAGAAATATGATTTTTGAATAAAAACTAATAAAAATATAATAAAAAGTGAATAAAACATACTAAAAACTATGTAAAAACAATACCAAAAAGGGTATAAATTATCTGCTCATCACAACACCTAACTTAAATTGTTGCTTGTCCCCAAGCAACTAAAAACAAAATAGGATAAAAAAGAAGAGAATATACAATAAATTTCAAATATCATTGAAGCTTTGTTCCAATTAGATGAGCGGGACTTGTAGCCTTTTTGCTTCTGAACAGTTTTGGCATCTCACTTTATCCTTTGAAGTTCAGAATGATTGGCATCTATAGGAACTCCAAATTCAGATATTGTTATTGATTCTCCTAGTTCAGTATGTTGATTCTTGAACATAGTTACTTTATGAGTCTTGGTCGTGACCCTAAGCACATTGTTTTCCAGTATTACCACTGGATACATAAATGCCACAGACACATAACTGGATGAACCTTTTCAGATTGTGACTCAGCTTTGCTAGAGTCCCCAATTAGAGGTACCCAGAGCTTTTAAGCACACTCTTTTTGCTTTGGACCACGACTTTAACCACTCAGTCTCAAGCTCTTCACTTGGACCTTCATGCCACAAGCACATGGTTAGGGACAACTTGATTCAGCCGCTTAGGCCAGGAATTTATTCCTTTGGGCCCTCCTATCCATTAATGCTCAAAGCCTTGGATCCTCTTTACGCTTGCCTTTTAGTTTAAAGGGTTATTGGCTTTTTCTGCTTGCTTTCTTTTTTTTTTCTTTTTCTTTTTTTTTTCACCATTTTTTTTGCAAGCTTTGTATTTACTGCTTTTTCTTGCTTCAAGAATCAATTTTATGATTTTTCAGATTATCAATAACATTTCTCCTTTTTCATTATTCTTTCAAGAGCCAACAGTTTTAACATTCATAAACAACAATATCAAAAATATGCATTGTTCAAGCATTCATCCAGAAGACAAAAAGTATTGCCACCACATCAAAATAATTAGATTATTTTCAAGATATAATTCGAAATTCATGTACTTCTTGTTCTTTTGCAAATAAAAACATTTTTCTTTTAAGAAAGGTGATGGATTTATGGGATTATTCATAGCTTTAAGACATATACTCTAAATTTTATTGATCATGGAATAGAAATAAGACATGAAATAAGCATAAAAGCAGACAAATAATAATAAAAGAAAGGAAATTAAAGACAAAAATAAATAACTCTAATACTAATGCTCATGTAACTCTTAAAATAGATCTCTAATAACAAAAGTTTTCACAGAGTTAGGACTCAACAACCTGCATTGGGAGAGGCAAGTGCTCCTTCAATTTGTAGGACGCCTGGCTCTTCAAGGGACAGCTTCTGGCGCTTTAGTTCCTGTAGCTCACGCCCTTGCTTCTCTTGTTCTCTGAGTAGTTTGCAGAGCATGTTGTTCTGATTCTGCTGATCTTCTTTGAGTTGATCCATAGATTCTTGCAGCTTGTTGACAGATGCTTCTAAGCGGGCCCAATAGTCAAATTGAGGAATTTCTGGGAGGAGCTCATGCGCCCTCCTCTTGATGAGGTTGTCTTGAACTTGAGGTCCATCCATCACCCTTTTGGTGATTGAGTGTTCGACTGGGATATACTCTTCAACACCTATTTGTACTCCCGCACTTTACATAACAGACTGATCAAGCTTGGGTAGCCAATTTGGCTTTAGTGGATTCCTTGTTTGCAATTGTGTAAATTTCACAAGGAAATAATTGATGGACCTCCACTTCTTTTCCCAGCATAATACAGTGGATCATCACTGCTCTTTTGATAGTGACTTCAGAGTGGTTACTGGTGGGAAGTATGGATCACCCAATGAAATCCAGCCAGCCCCTAGCAACTGGCTTGAGGTCTCCTCTCTTCAGTTAGTTTGGGATACCTTTTGAATTGGTTATCCACTTGGTTCCAAGGAGGCATATGTCCTCTAGAACTTGATCCAACTTTTTATCTTTAGCCATTCTCCTGTTAAAGGATTTTGGATCATCCTGTAGTTGAGAAAGTTTGAGGACTTCTCTCACTTTGTCAAGATAGAAGTAGATAATCCTCCCTCTGACCATGGTTCGAAAAGTGTGGAAGCCAGTTCCCTCCATTCTTTGCTTATCTGTCAGCCATAGATTTGCATAGAATTCCTGGACCATGTTTCTTCCCACATTCATCTCAGGATTAGCTAGGATTTCCCAGCCTCTATTTCGAATCTGCTATTGGATCTCTGGATATTCGTCTTCTTTCAGATCGAACTTGACTTCCAGGATCACTGATCTTCTGCACACTATTTTAAAGTAATGATCTGCATGTTCTTTGGTGCAGAACCACTCATGCATCTATTGTGGTTTTGGATTGTTTTCTTTCTTGCCTCTTATAGTGGTTTGTTTTCCTTTAGGGGCCATGATCTTGGTCAGTGATCACGAAAAATCACACCAAACTTAGAGGTTTGCTTGTCCTCAAGCAAAAGCACAGAAAGAAGATGAGTAGATGGAGAGAATGATTCGAATGATGGAGGAGGGGTGATGGCCGAATGTATAAATAGAGGGGAGAGAGGGTATGGTTTTGAAAATTTAAAAAGAAAAAGATATGATTGAAAGATATAATTGATAAAAGATAAACATGATATGCAAAAGAGAAGATTATTTTCAAAATTTAAGAGATAAGAAGAAGATATGAGGAAGCTAAATCTGAATTTTTTTGTTTATGTATCTAAGAAATAAAAGATAATATGAATGAATTAAAAAGATTTGAAAAAAAATTGGGAAGTTAAATGAGTTTTTGAAAAAGATTTGAAAAGAATTTGAAGGAGAATTAAAAGGAATTTATAAGATTATGAATTTTTGTTAATGGAAGTTAGAAATTGAATGTTTGTAATGTTTAGATGCAGAAAATTTTGAATTAAAATAAGAAAATTCGAAAAAAATTTCGATTGAAAACGAAATTACTTCTCCCCTATCTGTTCTGGCGTTAAACGCCCAGAATGATATCCATTCTGGAGTTTAACGCCCATCTGGTGGCCATTTTGGGCGTTTAATGCCCAGCCAGGTACCCTGGCTGGCGTTAAACGCTAGAAATCCTTCTTCACTGGGCATTTTTCTGAATGCCCAGAATATTGCCAATTCTGCGTTAAACGCCCAGAATGCTGCCTATTCTGGCGTTTAACGCCCAGAATGATACCTTTACTGGTGTTAAACGCCATAATGGCTACCATTCTGGCGTTTAACGCCCAGATTTCCTCTTTACTGGCGTTTTGACGCCAGTGAGCTCCTTTCCTCTGTGATTTCTCTGTTTTATGTCTTGAACCTCTATTTTTCTGACTTTTTCACTGAAAATATATTAATTAACAAGGAAAACAAAATTAAAAAGACTTATCTAACTGTTACAAACATCTAATTATTGATAATGGCTGGGTTGCCTCCCAGCAAGCGCTTCTTTACTGTCTTTAGCTGGACTTTACTGAGCTTTTAACTTAGTCTCAGCTTTGAGCATTCTTGCTCAACATTGCCTTCAAGATAATGTTTGATTTTTTGTCCATTAACAATGAACTTTTTGTCAGAATCAATATCTTAAAGTTCAACATAGCCATATGGTGACACACTTGTAATCACATATGGGCCCCTCCACCGGGATTTCAATTTCCCGAGGAACAATCTGAGCCTAGAGTTAAATAGCAGGACCTTCTGTCCTATCTCAAAGACTCTAGATGATAGCCTTTTGTCATGCCATATTTTTTTTTCTCCTTATAAATTTTGGCATTTTTGAAAGCTTTGAGTCTGAATTCTTCCAGCTCATTCAACTGGAGTAATCTCCTTTCTCCAGCTACCTTAGTATCAAGGTTTAGGAACCTAGTTGTCCAGTAGGCCTTGTGTTCCAGTTCCACTGGTAGATGACAGGCTTTTTCATACACAAGCTGGTATAGAGAGGTCCCTATAGGAGTCTTGAATGCTGTTCTGTATGCCCACAAATCATCATCAAGACCTCTTGCCCAATCCTTTCTACGGGCATTTACAATCCGCTCCAGGATTCGCTTTAGTTCTCTATTTGAGACTTCAGCCTGCCCATTTGTCTTTGGATGATATGGAGTTGCCACTTTATGGTTGATTCCATTTCGTACCAGAGCAGAGTCAAGCTGTTTATTGCAGAAATGAGTTCCTCCATCGCTGATCAATATCCTAGGGACACCGAACCTGCTGAAGATATGCTTCTGAAGGAACTTCATCACTATCTTAGTATCATTAGTGGGTGTTGCAATTGCCTCTACCCATTTAGATACAGAGTCTACTGCCACTAGAAAATAAGTGTTTGAGTATGAAGGTGGGAAAGGCCCCATGAAGTCAATACCCCATACATCAAACAACTCAATCTCTAAGATCCCTTGTTGAGGCATGGCATAACCGTGAGGCAGATTACCAGCTCTCTGGCAACTGTCATAGTTATGTACAAACTCTCGGGAGTCTCTATAGAGAGTAGGCCAGTAGAAGCCACACTGGAGAACCTTGGTGGCTGTTCACTCACCTCCGAAATGTCCTCCATATTGTGATCCATGTCAATGTCATAGGATCTTCTGTGCCTCTTCTCTAGGAACACATCTACAGATCATTCCGTCTGCGCACCTCTTAAAGAGGTATGGTTCATCCCGCAAGTAGTATTTTGCATCAGAAATTAATTTTTTCGTTTGCACCTTGCTGTACTCTTTGGGTATGAATCTCACAGCTTTATAGTTTGCAATGTCTGCAAACCATGGTATTTCCTAAATGGCAAAGAGTTGCTCATCCGGGAAGGTTTCAGAGATCTCAGTAGGAGGGAGGGACGCTCCTCCTACTAGTTCAATCCGGGACAGGTGATCTGCTACTTGGTTCTCTGTCCTTTTTCTATCTCTTATTTCTATATCAAACTCTTGCAGAAGCAACACCCATCTTATGAGTCTGGATTTTGAATCCTACTTTGTGAGGAGATATTTTAGAGCAGCATGGTCAGTGTACACAATCACCTTTGATCCTACTAAATAAGATCTGAACTTGTCAATGGCATAAACCACTGCAAGTAACTCTTTTTCTGTGGTTGTGTAATTTTTCTGTGCATCATTTAAAACACGGCTAGCATAATAAATGACATGCAGAAGCTTGTTATGCCTCTGTTCCAACACTGCACCAATGGCATGGTCACTGGCATCACACATTAGTGCGAATGATAATGTCCAGTCTGGTGCAGAAATAACTGGTGCTGTGACCAGCTTAGCTTTCAGAGTTTCAAACGCCTGTATACATTCCGTGTCAAAGATAAATGGTGTGTCAGCAGCTAGCAGATTGCGCAAAGGTTTTGCAATTTTTGAAAAATCCTTTATAAACCTCCTATAGAATCCTGCATGCCCTAGAAAGCTTCTGATTGCTTTAACATTGGTAGGTGGTGGTAATTTTTCAATTACCTCTACCTTAGCTTGATCAACCTCTATTCCCTTGTTTGAAATTTTGTGCCCAAGGACAATTCCTTCGGTCACCATAAAGTGACATTTTTCCCAGTTTAAAACCATGTTAGTCTCTTGGCACTTTTTCAGAACAAGTGCTAGATGGTCAAGGCATGAGCTGAATGAGTCTCCAAATACTGAGAAGTCATCCATGAAGACTTCCAGAAACTTCTCTACCATATCAAAGAATATAGAGAGCATGCACCTTTGAAAGGTTGCAGGTGCATTGTACAGACCAAATGGCATCCTTCTGTAGGCAAATACTCCAAATGGACATGTGAATGCTGTTTTCTCTTGGTCTTGAGGGTCTACTGTAATTTGGTTGTAACCTGAATAGCCATCCAAAAAGCAGTAGTATTCATGACCTGATAATCTCTTTAGCATCTGGTCTATAAATGGTAAAAGAAAATGATCCTTCCCGGTGGCTGTATTGAGCCTTCCAATACACATACGTCACCCTGTAACTGTTCTTGTAGGAACCAGTTCATTCTTTTCATTATGAAGAACTGTCATGCCTCCCTTCTTGGGGACAACTTGAACAGGGCTCACCCAGAGACTATCAGAAATAGGATAAATAATCCCAGCATCTAGTAACTTAGTGACCTCTTTCTGCACCACCTCCTTTATGGCTGGATTTAGCCGCCTTTGTGGTTGAACCACTGGCTTAGCATCATCCTCCAATAGGATCTTGTGCATGCATCTTCTTGGGCTAATACCCTTAAGATCACTTATGGACCACCCAAGAGATGTCTTATGTGTCCTTAGCACCTGAATTAGTGCTTTCTCTTCCTGTGGATTTAAAGCAGAGCTTATGATCACCGGAAAAGTGTCACATTCTCCCAGAAATGCATATTTCAGAGATGGTGGTAGTGGTTTGAGCTCGGGTTTAGGAGGCTTATCCTCTTCTTGAGGAATTTTCAGAGGTTCTTCCATTCTCTCTGGTTTCTCCAGATCAGGCTGAACATCCTTAAAAATGTCCTCTAGCTCTGATTCGAGACTCTCAGTCATATTGACCTCTTCCACCAAAGAGTCAATAACATCTGCGCTCAAGCAGTCTTTTGGTGTGTCTGGATGCTGCATAGCTTTAACAGCATTCAACTTAAACTCATCCTCATTGACTCTCAGGGTTATCTCTCCTCTTTGGACGTCAATGAGGGTTCGTCCCGTTGCTAGGAAGGGTCTTCCTAGAATGAGAGTCACACTATTGTGCTCCTCCATTTCCAGCACTACAAAGTCAGTAGGAAAGTCAAATGGCCCAACTTTGACAATCATGTCCTCAATTATGCCTGATGGGATTTTAATGGAGCCATCAGCAAGTTGGAGGCATATCCGGGTTAGTTTAACTTCATCAGTAAAACCAAGCTTTTTGATAGTGAATGCAGGTATTAGGTTGATACTTGCCCCAAGATCACATAGAGCTGTCTTGGCACAAGCACCCTCTAATGTGCATGGCATCATAAAGCTTCCGGGATCTTTAAGCTTCTCTGGTAAGCTTTTCAAAATGACTGCAATGCATTCTTCAGTGAGGAAAACTTTTTCAGTTTCTCTCAAATCCTTCTTATGACTTAAGATCTCTTTCATGAACTTAGCATAAGAGGGTATTTGCTCAAGTGCCTCTACAAACGGAATCTTTATTTCAAGAGTCCTGAGATAGTCTGCAAAGCGGGCAAATTGTTTATCCTATTTCGCTTGGTGGAGTTTCTGAGGATAAGGCATCTTGGCTTTATATTCTTCAACCTTAGTTGCTGCAGGTTTATTTCCTACAGAAGTGGTTGGAAAAGCCTGCTTAATGGGGTTGTTATCAGCACTTGCAAGTGTCTGACCCCTTTGTGGCATTTGAACACCAGAATTGGGGGCTGCATGGGAGTTTAACGCCACCTTTTCACCCTTTTCTGGCGTTTGAACGCCAGGATTATTCCTCTCTGGGCTCTTACTGTCCTCAGAGGGATTTTGGGTAGTGGTTTGGTTATCCTTTATTAGCTAGTCCTTTCTTGGCTTCCTGCTACCTTGGATTGATACATTCAGTGTTTTTACACTCCTTAATTGAACAGCTTGGCATTCTTCTGTTATCTATTTAGATAGCTGCTGTCTTGTCTGATCCAATTGTGCTTCCATATTTTGGTTGGCATTTTTAGTGTCTTGGAGCAACTCTTTGAATTCTGCGAACTGTTTTGTTATAATAAGCAATTGCTGATTGAGTTCAGCAACTTGTTCTTGAGGACTAAGTTTAGTGGATACTGCTTTAGCCTCTTCTTTTAGGGAGGACTCACTACTCAAGTACAGATGCTGATTTCTAGCAACTGTATCAATGAGCTCTTGAGCCTCTTCAATTATCTTTCTCATATGTATAGATCCACCAGCTGAGTGATCTAGAGTTATTTGAGCTTTTTCTGTAAGCCCATAGTAAAAGATGTCTAACTGCAACCACTCTGAAAACATTTCAGAGGGGCATTTCCTTAGCATCCCTTTGTACCTCTCCCAGGCATTGTAAAGGGATTCATCATCCTCTTATTTAAAGCCTTGAATGTCCAGCCTTAGCTGTGTCATCCTTTTTGGAGGGTAATATTGATTCAGGAATTTGTCTGATAATTGTTTCTATGTTCTTATGCTTGCTGTAGGTTGGTTATTTAACCACCTCTTAGCTTTATCTTTTACAGCAAATGAAAACAGTAATAATCTGTAGACATCTTGATCCACTTTTTTATCACGTACTGTATCAGCAATTTATAAAAACTGTGCCAGAAACTCAGTAGGTTCTTCCTGTGGAAGACCAGAATACTGGCAATTTTGCTGCACCATGATAATGAGCTGAGGATTTAGCTCAAAACTGCTTGCTCTGATGAGGGGTATACAGATACTACTCCCGTATGCAGCAGTAATGGGTTAGCATATGATCCCAGAGTCCTTCTGGACTGTTCATTTCCACTTAGGTCCATGATGGAGAAAAGGAAATTGATGTGAATTATAATTAAAATATATTTTTATTTTTATTTTATTTAATTAAAAATAGCCGAATAAAAAATAAAAAATAAAATAATTGGAAAATAAAATATAGTTTTTGAAAACTAAAAGAAAAAGAAAAAGAATTCGAAAATTAAAATAATCAATTAGAAAAAGAAATTTAAAAAACTTTGGATATGATTTTTGAAAAAGATTTTGAATTTTGAAATTTTAAAACTAAGATGAGATAAAATAAAAAATTTTAAAATAAAAATCTGAATTTTTTTTTAAATGAAATTTTCGAAAATTCAATTAAATAAAGAGAAAATATATTTTTGAATTTAATGAGGAAAGAAAAAAAATAATAGAATGACACCAAACTTAGAATTTTGTTTAGATCAAAACAGAGAAAACAAACAAGAAAACTTTGAATGTCAAGATGAACACCGAGAACACTTTGAAGATCAGGATGAACACCAAGAACAAATTTTAAAAATTTTTAAGAAAATAGAAACATAAAGGACACCAAACTTAAAAAAATTTATATTTTGGACACTGATAACTCGAAAATGTATAAGATAAGCAGTAACAATCACCAAACAAGAAATGTTAAAGATCATATAAGGAAAATTATCAAGAACAATTTGAAGATCAATAAAGAACTAAGAACATATAATTCGAAAATTGAAAGAAAAAATAAAATCATGCAATTGACACCAAACTTAAAACATGAAACTAAACTCAAACAGAAGACTAAATTATGAAGTTATTGATTTTTTTTAAAATTTTCGAAAATAGTTTAGAAAAATAAAATAAGGATTTTAAAATTTTAACCCAAAACAATAATAGAAGACTCAATGTTAGTGACTCTAAACCAAAAAGACAAATTTTCCTAATCTAAGCAACAAAATAAACCGTCAGTTGTCCAAACTCGAACAATCCCCAACCAACGGTGCCAAAAACTTGGTGCACGAAATTGTGATAACACTTTTCACAACTCCGCACAACTAACCAGCAAGTGCACTGGGTCGTCCAAGTAATACCTTACGTGAGTAAGGGTCGATCCCAAGGAGATTGTCGGCTTGAAGCAAGCTATGGTTATTTTGTAAATCCTAGTCAGAAGATTAATGATAATAGTGGTTATATTTATGAAAATAAATAACATGAAATAAACAGTACTTGTGATTCAGTAATGGGGAACAGGCTGAGGTTCCGGAGATGCTCTGTCATCTGAATCTCTGCTTTTCTACTGTCTTCCTCTCTAAACACGTGTGGCCTCCTTCCATAGCAGGCTGTATGATCCTCTCGGATGACAAATACCAAGCGCTGTCACCGCACGGCTAATCATCTGTCGGTTCTCACTAGCGTTGGAATAGGACCATTATCCTTTTGTACACTGTCAGTGCGCCCAACATTCGAGAGTTTAAAGCTCGTCACAGTCATCCCCTTCAGATCCTACTCGGAATACGACAGACGAGGTTTAGACTTTCCGGATCCCAGGAATGCTGCCATTGATTCTAGCCTATACCACGAAGGTTTTAACCTCCGAACTCGGTCCGTGGATTAGAAACCCAAGAGATACGCACTCAAGCTGTCGTCCAATGACTACGTTGAACTCAGGTAGAACGGAGTGGTTGTCAATCACATGTTCATAGGGTTGAGGATAATGATGAGTGTCACAGATCATCATATTCTCCATATTGAAGTACGAGTGAGTATCTTAAAATAGAATCAAGCGTAATTGAATAGAAAACAGTAGTAATTGCATTAATCCATTGAAACACAGCAGAGCTCCTCACCTCCACCTATGGGGTTTAGAGACTCATGCCGTCAGAGGTACAATATGAAATGTAAAAATGTCATAAGTTCCGAAATGAATTTCTAAAAGTAGTTTTTATACTAGACTAGTAACCTAGGGTTACAGAAAATGAGTAACTAAGTGCAAATAGTGCAGAAATCCACTTCCGGGGCCCACTTGGTGTGTTCTTGGGCTGAGCATTGAAGCTTTTCATGCTTAGGCTGTTCCTGGAGTTAAACGCCAGCTTTGGTGTCAGTTTTGGCGTTTTACTCAAATTCTGGTGCCAGTTTGGGCGTTTTACGCCAGAATTTTTAGGCTGACTTTGAACGCCAGTTTGGGCCATCAAATCTCGGAAAAAGTATGGACTATTATATATTGCTGGAAAGCCCAAGATGTCTACTTTCCAAGGCAATTAAGAGCGCGCCAATTGGACTTCTGTAGCTCCAAAAAATCCAGTTCGAGTGCAGGGAGGTCAGAATCCAATAGCATATGCAGTCCTTTTTCAGCCTCTGAATCAGATTTTTGCTCAGGTCCCTCAATTTCAGCCAGAAAATACCTGAAATTACAAAAAAATACACAAACTCATAGTAAAGTCCAGAAATGTAATTTTTGAATAAAAACTAATAAAAATATAATAAAAAGTGAATAAAACATACTAAAAACTATGTAAAAATAATGCCAAAAAAAGGGTATAAACTATCCACTCATCAGGGACAATAAATAATAACTAAAGCAATACAAAGCATCACGACAATACTAGATAAACTCTTCTTGACTTCTGCGTCCACATCCTGAAAAGAAAAATTTGTAGGGGGTGAGAACATCATCCTCGAAAGGGTTCTCGGTAGAGGGTTTTTGGGGATTACTATAATAGGATACATGAAGGTAAAACCGTTATAGTGATTAATAACTGCCTTATGCATCTTTTCAAAAACAATGGTTTACTATAAAAGAAGAATCTGAAATCTTTTCTAAAAGAGGACTGTTCATTTCTTCAAAATTTTAAAGCCTTTCAAAAGGTTTTTCTATGCTGAACCAAATTAGTTCTTCATACTTTTTCAAACCAAAAACATCAACCAGACATGGCCTTCGGCCTACCTAATGATCAACCACGGCCCTAGGCCCAAGCAACCCAAACAAAAACCAATCACCACAGTCTAACAAAGTCTCAGTCGCAAACACAAATAGAAAGGTTCAAGCACAAACAAACAGTTACTGCAAGTAGAACAATTAGCAGTTAATCACAAGTAATCATGAAGGTAAACCAAGTACAATATGCACACCCAAAAAATGTCACATAGATACATATGATGAATGCCTGTCCTAGTGGCTGATGATATCATCTGTCGGTTATAAAGCCAACCAGACAAGTCCTGGTAGCTAACCATTGGACTGTCCCTTTGTCGTGCATCCCAAACTCGAGTTATTCACAAGAGATAATTATAATTCACATCCAACACTCTCACTGGTGTATGTTCATGGGGGCGAGCTCATCCGGAACTTTCACAATGTCCGGCCACACTTACGACATAGGGTCAGCAGAGTATCAAGTCTCAACCTGGAGCACGTGGTGGCTAGCCACTGCTTCTATCCTGGGAAACTCGTATCTCAGGTAGTTGGAAGTGCAAAATCACAATATCAATATCTCAGTATATATGCATTTATTCTCAGCCATAAATCAACATTCATTTTAGCCTTCCGTCTTAAATTCATGACTCATAGTCAGCCATCTGGCTCATAACATATTCCGCAATCAGCCAAAATTCGTTATCATACACAGCCATTCCGGCTCATAACAAAATAGCACTTCCACCATCCAACATTATCAAATTCATAAAATAAGCATTCAAGCCTTAAATAACTTTTTCTCAATTCACTTCACTTTGAAATCAAATTTCAACTCTTTTCAGCCTTGGCTTTAAGGTTTCCATTCCTCAAATCATCTCAGGCTCATAAGCCCCTTTTACTCAAAGTAAGTTTCCCCTTTAAAAACAAAGCCACTATCGGCATCCTCTTTCCAAAACTTTCAAAACCATGGCAAATTAAAGATCTCTTTTGAAATATTCAAAATCATCCACCCAACAATGGGATTTTATCACAAAAGTTCCTCGGCAGAGTCTCAAGTCTTTAGGGGAGAATAACATAAATCATTTCCTCAAATTCACTTAAATTCATTAAAACCTTGGCTTCCTGATTTGAGTAATACAATAGGATCTAAGCCAAACCGAGTCATGTAATCAATTTCTCCTTTCAAAGCCGTTTCCTTTACTTAAACAAAACCAGCTTCAACCCCATGATAAATTCTAAAGCGTTTCAAACTGCTCAAAAATTGTTTTAGTCTTGCAAAAATTCAGAATTCAAAGAGTACTTAAAACTTTTCCCAAAACATTTTAGAATGAAACTTGTCAATAGACATTCAAGTTCTTTCAAAGTTACTGAAACTCGTCTAATTGAAACCCTCAAGTCAAATTAAAAGACATAACCTTTTTTACATTTAAAACAGCCTTAAAACAGAAGTTTCATCAAAATAACTTGCTCCCAAAAGAGATACAATACTTTTCTTAAAAAATAAGGCTAAATCACAATTTCCATTTTAATAATTCATTTCAAAAGCATAAGTCATCCCTTTCTTAATAATTCAAATAAAATAGTAGAAGTCTCTAACTCATAATTTTCCAGATAACATTTCAATAAAGTTCTGGATTCTACCGGAATTTCGACAGCACCTCCCCTAAAACTTGGACTTTGCCACCCGGTTCGGGTCCCAACTAAACCGTTCCACAATCCTTTTCAACGATCCAAATCCAAAAATCAGTTCAAAAGCAAGCTAAATCCAACAGTCACCTCATTTTCATATCTCAAGGAAACTGTTTCAAAATCAAATCAATATCAACTGATTAAACTCATTTCCAAAATTTTAAAGAAATAGTTCAACAACAATTCATTTATCAAAACCAAATCAATTAAAGCAAACCAGGCTGAATCCAAAAGTGTATTCTATTTTTTACATTATCAAGAAAATTAACTCAACTCAAATCAATTCCCAACGGATTAAATTCGATCTCAAATCTCTAAAAGAATCAACTTCAAAAACATTCCATTTCACAAAGTCGCACAATGATCCAGTCAAACAAACATTCACAATCATTCAAGACAACCAAACAATACATAAGAATGATACAATCACAAAATATACGTTGTCTCACATCAGTATCCATATGTAATAATTCCAATATATAAAACATAGTTTTCGAAAAAATCCCCTACCTCAAAATGCAAAACCATAACCCAAACGCATCACAGGAACCTTCTCTCTTAACCCGAAATCACCGACAACCGCAACCTCAGCTCCAAGCCACTTTCGCAGTAACCACAGCAACTCTAATCGTGACATACAACAACCGAAACTCAATCTTATAACAATTAATGCCACAAATCTTAGCGTGAGATAACAGAACAGTAACTAAAGGGCTTTCAAATTGAAAATGCTTACTGAAACGAAGAAAGAACCGCTGAACCGAAATAGAGACGGTCTCTGAGCCGGTTCGGCGGCAGCCCGACAGCCACCTCAAGCGGCAGCGGTGACCTGAACAATATGCAGCGACAATGAGGTTCCCAGAAACTCAGTGGAAAGAAGAACCAACTTAAAACCCTTACCGACAAAGTTTTCCGGCGACAGCAGTGGCGTTTTCTGGCGGCCAGGCACGGTAGCGCAGTTCCCTTCTCTGACAGCGACACTCGTGGCGACAACCTTCCACCACGGTGAGCACAGCCACGCGGTGCGACAGCAACCCCGCGACGACTCCCTCTCGCGCCTCATCTCCCTCCGCTACACGCGAGTTCAGTGACGGCACTACATCCCCTGTCGAGCGCCGTTTTCCATCTAAAGAACGCTTCTCTTCCCGACCTCCTGCAGCAGATCCGGCAGACACAGCTCCACCGACGACACCAGGAAGCACGATGCTGACAGCGGCGCTTGCGACGGGCTTCACGACGAGGAGGGATCGCAGAAACTCAAGCCCCGCAAAGACGGCAGGAGCGATGGCATTTCTCAGTAACCTATCATCTGCGGCAGTGCTGGGCAGAGACGGCGACGATACAACTGGCGGTGGCGAGCTTGGACGACGACGGTAGCACAGACAGCAGAGGTAGCTCGACGAGGCTGGCTCCATGGTGCTGCAGCTCAGGGACGGTGACTCGCAAGGATGGCAACGACGGGGCTCCTTGTGGTGGTCGTGATCCTCCTCCCCTCGGTGGCGTCAAATGGCGATGGCAAATCCCAGTGCCACCAATTCAGATCCCTTTCTCTTCCTCTCTTTCTTCGAGCTCCCTTTCCCATTGTTGCTGCATATTACTCTGAGAAAGGGGAAAAGGTGTGTGTCGCTGTTGTTAGGTCGTGGGGGAAATTGTGTGTTGCTGCGCAGGGAAGATAGTGAGGAAAGGGGGTGGGCTGCGTAGCGTGAAGGGAAGCTGGAAGGGAAAGGGTTTAGCAAAAATTAGGGTTAGGGGCAATTTGGTCATTTTAACAAAATTAGGGTAATAGGGTTAGTTTTGTAATTTCAAATAAAAGTAGGGATAGTATAGTAATTAGAAGTAAATTTTAATCCAACAATAATAATGTATAAAAATACTATTTGTTCGTCAATTTTACAAATTACTTTTAATAAAATGTTCAAATCTAAAATTAGAATATAAAATTCTTATTATTTCATAACTATCAACTTTATAATTTAATATAGAAAATAATCCAATAATTGTAAAATTGGATAATAATCATAACTTATTTCAAATTCAATTAATCAAAACTTGCTTTAATTATCTTTAGTAAAATAATTTCTGAAATTAAGACTACAAATAACTATATGATTTGAGACTTGATCATAATAAGACTTTTCAAAAGTTCTGGGTCTTACAATAAACAAATCCGAAGCCTTAACTGCCTTCCATAATATATTTCACATTGACTTTATTGTTTGCTTTCCAATTCTCTGAATTTACTATTTAATGCATTTTACAACCTTCAAAACACAACTTTCTACTTGCTTGACTAAGTGAGTCATTCGACCATTGTTTCTCAGTCCATCAATCCTCGTGGGATCGACCCTCACTCACCTAAGGTATTACTTGGTACGACCCGATGCACTTGCCGGTTAGTTGTGGGTATTCAAAATCCCGCATCAGCTATAACTTGCCTTCCGGATCCCCAAATTTTATAAAACTTGTTTTGAAAGAAATTGGGTCCATGAGGTTTATATCGTTCGAAGAACGGATGAAAAATTATTTAAAATGAAAAAGTTATGCGTGATGGAAGTTTAGTGCAAAAATCTGGTTTTCTGCAAACTTAGCATCTTTTGAGGAAAACGGGGTGGTCGCATATGCGACGTGGGATTTGGGCTCTGCCCAGTCATTCCACATACATGGACATGGTCTCGCGTACGCAGTCCTACAAATTTGGATGCTCGCGTACGCGAGTAGTATACATGACGCGAGAATCCTCCACTGCTTTGAAATCTCACATACACGGACATAGTCTTGCCTACCCGAAGCCCCTATTTTGGCCAAATATAATATTTTTTAATGTTTAACCAATTCTCTAGCTTTCCAAACATCTATAGCACTTGTTTAGGGTCCATTAGCAAGTTTTTAAGCTTTAGAACAAGGGTGAATAGGTTAAATGAGTTAAGGAATTATTTAGGAGGATTTGCAAAGTGATGACTAAGTAATGAGATGTCGGTAATGTTGGGTAAGAAGTAATTGATAAAGATAATGATAGTAATAATAAAATGTGACTGAACTGAGAGATGATTAATGATGTTGTTGACTATGAAGGAAGTTGAGTAAGGTAGGGGATCAACTTGAACATGAAATTGAATTTGATTGAGATATATGTGACCGAGTAAGAAGCAATGAAGTTGTCCACTTATTTCGAATAAGAGAAGAAGAAGAAGAATAATGAAAATTGAGTTTAAATGAATTTTGAATGAATATGAATGAATTGTAATGATAATGAGAAATGAATTTTTGAATGAGATACTGGGTAAGATGTAATGGCGTTGTCCACTTGCTCTGGATATAAGTTGAGACTCTGAGTAAGATGCAGTGGTGTTATCCACTTGCTCTGGATAAGAGTTGAGGCTCCGGGTAAGATACAGTGGTATTATTTACTTGTTCTGGATAAGAGTTTGAGACTCTAGGTAAGAGGCAAGGTTTAAGTTCTGACGCCGCTTGCTCCGGATCAAGAACTATAACACCGCCTAGGTAAGAGGCAAGGGTGAAGTTGTCCCCTGCTCCAGGTACGGGGTAAAATGCAAGGGTTGAGATTGGTCCCACTTGCTCCGTGTTTGGTGTTCTATCCAAGATTAGCTACCAGACATGTTGGGTTTGGCTTTATAATCGACAGATGAAACTCATCAGCCATGGGATAGACATGCATCATGTGAATTTGTGTCAATTGTTAAAGTATGCTTTGTTTTGCCTTGCTTAATTGTTTAACTGTAATTTATTGCTACTTGTCCTATCTGCTGTAACTGCTATCTATACTTGTGTTTTTCTTGTTTATTTTATTTGTGTTTGCAAGTGAGAGATCCCTCATGCTGGAAGAGGTGATGCTGAAGGTAGTTCCACTGGTGATTCGGAGGTCTGGAAAGATAAGAGGTGAATTGTTAGTTTAGAAAGAGACGAGAAGATAAGAGTTAATTTAGAAATGGGATCCCTTAGGTAGAGTACCAAACATTATGTCTTATTAGTATTGATTTTAAGTTTGATCTTCTGAGTGTCAAAATTCTAGGATCACCTCTGGCTTTCCCGTGACCTTTTATATTAACTATGCAGGAACTTTTACCATGCTGAGAACCCCCGGTTCTGATTCCATACATATATTGTTATTTTCAGATGCAGGACGTGGGATACCACGTTGAGCTTGCTGGAGACTCTTGGGATGCGAAGATCTACCTCTGGGATATTTGGTATTTAGAGTGTTGTATATGTATATATATAGTATTCTCAATCTTGTACATAACTTACATTTTGTCCCGCTTAGAGGTTGATTTCGGAGAAACAGGTTTTGTATTTTTGTCCTTTGGTTATAGTTGGGTTTTATATATATGTATATTTATACTCTGGTCGGCCTTTGCTTCACAGGTCGAGCTTGGAGCTTGTTAATTTTATCTTAGGAACTCTAATCTTTTATATTTGATCTTATCTACCTTTATACATTGACTCGATCAAGAGTGATGTGCTTTTCTCATAGCGCCTCGCCACCTCTGACTTACATCCTAGGCGTAAAGCTCTGTGTGGTAGGTTATTACAGTTAAGACCACAAAGGAGGAAGAAGGAACATAAACCTAAGTCACAAATCAACATGGAAAGAAAGAGGTTATCAAGGAGATACACTGGGGCCAAGAGGAAGAGGCATGTTTTAAATGGTGAGAATGAGAGTGGAGATGGCAGTTCATCGCTTTTCGTGAGCGACGCATCTCCGGTTTTGTTTTGATCGTACAATTTTCTTTCAAGGATCCTAGCTATATTATCCTTGTTATATATGTATGTATTTTACTTTTAGAGGTCGTAGCGCCTCGCCACCTCTGATGTACGTCCTAGGCATAAAACTCTGTGTGGTAGGGTGTTATAGTGTTGCTATTTTGTGTCTTGTAATTTTTCCTATTATTAATTACTGAATGTCTTGTGATCATTGATTGTTAAATGTCTTTTGAATATTGATCACGATTGGTAATGTGCTATTGGTTCTATTGTTGTGTTTTACTGTTTTGTGACTTAATTGTACTTAGATTGTGACTGTCTTAGTGATTTATTAATTTCAGTTATGGATGATGGTATCAATCAAGAAGTATTTGCTGATAATAATACATCTGTGGCTAATAATTTGGCTGTTAATTCTCCTATTTTGAATTATGCTACTAATTCTAATCCTTCTAATTCCAACAATAGTCAATCACAAGCTTCTTCCAATATATGGGAAAAAATAGATCCAGCTTGAAAATATGTTACTTTACAAGTAGTGAATAAAAATTCATAATACCAATGCTTTTTTTGTCTACAAACTTTTGGAGTATGCGAGATTCACAAAATGAAGAAACGCTTGGCAAAGATAACTGGAGATATTAAAAATGTCCTAAAGTTTTGTATGATGTAGAAAAATAAATGGCTGATTTATTGAAAGAAATTCAGAGCAACAAAAACAAAAGGAAAGTAAGCTTTAGTGAAGAAAGTGGTGATGAGATAGAGGATGCAATGGATGAAGTAATAGCGTAAGGAAAATAACAACATACTTTGAGTCAACTCCCTTCTAATCAACAAGTGGTTAGAGATAATGCAAGAAAGAAAGCCAAAGTCATTCCTCCTACGTTTGCACCAAGAACAACTCCAGGAGCTCAACCAAGTATTGAAAGTATTTTTCAGAACAAAGAGGCGATACATGAGGTTGATAAGAAGTTTGCTAAGTGGCTTTTGGATTATAGAATTCCCTTTAATGAAGTTATGTTGCCATTTTTTCAAGATATGTTGGATGGTGTTGTTGGTATTGCACCTGGTTATAGGTGGTCCTTCTTATGATAATTTAAGGGTTCCCTTATTGGCTGGTCTTAAAAGAGAATGTCAAATGCTGGTTGATAGTTATAGGAGTGCTTAGAGAGAAATTGGATGCATTTTCATGGCTGACGGTTGGACAGATCAAAGGCAAAGAATATTGATTAATTTCTTGGTGTATTATTCTAAAGGTTTGTGCTTTCTGAAATCTGTAGATGCTTCAAATCTGGTAAAAAAATGATTCAATATTGTGTAACTTATTTTCTAAAGTGATTAAATGGATTAACCCTAATGATATTGTGCATGTTGTGACTACCAATATGGCCAATTATGTTGCTGCTGGTAGGCTTATCAAGAAGAAATATCAGAATATCTATTGGTCATCATGTGCTTCTTATTGCCTTAATCTTATTCTAAAAGATATAAGCAGCATGACACATATTTCTAACCTTACATCATGTGCTTCAAAGATTGTAGTATTTGTGTATAATAATATGGTCTTCTTATCTTGGCTTAGAAAAAGACCTACTTGGAAAAAGATTGGTCAACTCGTTTTGCTACTGTGTTTATCACATTAAAAAGCACCTTTTAATATAAAGCTGATTTTGAAGCATTGGTTGTAGATTCATATTTTGCTAG
>NC_029791.2:64463259-64465669 GCF_000816755.2 Arachis ipaensis | reverse complement strand
TTTCTTGAATAGCAAATTTTGAGATCATTATTTTACTGCGCGTAAACTTGTGAGCCCTTTGATTAAATTATTGAGGATTGTTGATACTGATGATAAACCATCTTTGTGATATGTATATGAAGAAATGCTCAGGTAAGAAGATGAAATCAAAGAGATGTTTAAGCAAAACAAGACTGTGTATTACCTTACACAGAGATTATCAACTCAAGATGGGATAAGCATTTGAAGAAAGACCTTCATTCAGCAACTTATTTCCTGAATTATACTTTCTTTTATGATGAAGATTATAAAGAAGTACCTGATGTCATACGAGGTCTACTTGATCTTGTTACCTTGTATTGCAAGTGTAACAATTTGGATTCAGTTTAGACAATGAAAGAAATACACTTATATAGAAATTTGGAGAAAAGCTTCGACAGACCAAAAGCTATTTGAGGTGAAAAAAACTTAAGCCTAGTAATAATATTCATTTAATAGTAATTTATTTTATGCTTTTTATTTTCTTAATTGATAGCTAATAGTATGCTATAGATTTCTAATCAGTAGATGAATGGTGGAGTCTATTTGGTGGTTTCGCTCCATCTTTACAAAGGATAGTCGTTTGTATTCTTAGCCAAGCATCTGCTTCTTCTGGATATGAGAGGAATTAGAGTTTTTTTTATCAAATTCATACAAAAAGAAAAAATATATTGGAGCATGATAAACTAAATGATATTGTGCATGTTACTTATAATTTGCATCTTGTAAGAACTGCAAATTAATTAACCACTTAATTATAAAGTAAAATAATAATTTAATTGCCCAGAATAGGTTCAAAAATATAGAAATATTATTTTAAAAATATAAAGGTGAAATTCGGATTTAGTAAATTTTTTCGAGAGGGAAAAAGCATTTTTCTGCTGAAATATGGGTAAAAAATGTGTATCAATAAATTAGCCGGCAATACCGGCTTAAGTCTGTCCGGTACTACATGAGAGCAATAAAAATTGTAGAAAATCTTAGAAAAATATTTAAAGTTGAAAAGGGGGCGCTAATTCTAAAGGTTTGGCCCAAAATTGGGTTAAATGGGCAAAAAATGCTAACAAGTTGGATCGGGTACAAATTGGTCCCAAGGTCCAACATATATAAACACCCTTTATGAATATTTCAACTCATTTTCTCCCTAACATAAAGAAAGGGGCGCTGAGATGAGAGAGGAGAGGAAGAAGAGAGTTGCACTATTCATCTTCTCCTTCTTTTTGTCATATCTTGAGTTACGGAATTCCGATTGACAAGACGTTTGTGGTCATGCGAAGCTGTCACCGAGCCCGTCACTTATAGCTAGGTATTATGGTAAGCATTTTGAAAATCCCTTCCCAGTTCTCAGCACTTAATAATTTTGAAAATTTGGCTATAGTTGTTGAGTGATTTTTGTGATTTTGGGTGTTTAGGTATACTCTAGCACTTGATTTCTATTGGATTTTGTCCCAATCAATATTGGATAAGGTAAGCTTATTCTTAACCCTTGTAAAATTATGTATTTAGGAACCCTAGGTATTGATTTTTATGAATTAATTGTGTATAGCTAGATAATTGTAATATTGGGAGCAAAAGAAGTTGAATTAGTGGATTGATTGAACTTGGTTGTGATCAATTGGTGATTTTTGTGCATATTGAAAATTGGTCAAGATATGGTTTTGGTTTTCTCTATGTAATATGTCATGTTTCATGACACTTAGGCTAGTTGATCTTAAGATAGGATTAAATTGAATGTATGTTTGTTTGGATTGTGTTTCTGGTATATGTATGTTGTGGAGAATGGATAAAATGTATATGTTGAGATATGATTGTGGTAGATTCTAATATGATGATGATTGATGATTTATGATGATAAAAGGTGTTGATTATGATTTGTTGATGTTGATGATTAATTATGTGGAAAGGGATTGATGGTAGCTATGAATGATTAATGATGAGCATTGATAATATGTTGAGGTTTGATATGGATTAATGATAATGAAATTAATTGTATGAGAGATTTGATATATGTAATATTAATGATTGTTAGAAATATTGAATGGTAATATTGAGGAGATTTGATATGTTCTATGTTGAATTTGGAGTTAGTTGAGGTGTTTATTAAATGGTCTAAGTGAATGAATGATTGGAGAGTGTTTACTATGGATATTTGGGTTGTTTTGGGTGTGTTTTGTTTGGTTTGGTTTTAGAAATTTTGGAAAAACTAGAGAATTGTCACTTTTGGTAAAAACCTATTTTTGGTGAACTTTGGCGAATCATAACTTGAGCCTCGATTTTTGAAATTGATTAATGTAAGAACCGCAAATTAATTAACCACTTAATTATAAAATAAAATAATAATTTAATTATCCGAAATAGGTTCAAAAAATATAGAAGTGTTATCTTAAAAATT